>NC_072771.1:22535675-22835675 GCF_022539595.1 Amphiprion ocellaris | reverse complement strand
AGCTAGTCAAGTTTTCTAACTAAAACACTCTTAAAATAAATAAAATAAATACCCGTACACAGATTTTATATCGTCTCTAAAATTGCAAAATTCGCTATACTTACAAAAATGGTGTACACAAGTGTTGCAGCAGTTTCCTCTATTGACGTCATAGCAGTGTTTTCCAAGCAGTGGAACCCCTTCGGAAAAAAAATGAGACAAATAAATCTTTTTTTCTTTTTTCCATTTTTTTCATTTTCATAAGTAGCCTGCCATTTTGATGAATAGACACTATTATAAGTATTTGCTTTTTTGCTTGTCGTGTTTGCAAAGTACCCAAGGAAAGCAATTATTTGATATGAAAGATTCTCAGCTAAGATCTGGATTAGTAATTCGGGGCTTAAGTCCATTTGCCAACATTTCCCACTTCACATGATATCCCTGTGACGTGCAAACTCACACTGAAGCTAAAAATATGTGTATCACATGTGTCTGTTCAGATTATTCATGACTTGGAGGAGGGATGTGAGTTGTGTTGCATACTGCTAATGGTTTTAAAGTACCTGCACTGCTTCAGTGAGGTACGCGTTGCAGTCTGCACTCCTGCTGTAACTGCTGACTGTGATTTGGTGAGCAGGCCAAATCAGCAGCCAAACTATGATAATTTTTAGCTTTTTTTCACCGTTTCTTTCACTTCACATCGTATCTTTGCCTCATGCATCTCCCTGCGCATCTCATTTTCAACGCTCCTCATGTTTTGAAAATCCTTTGTACATAAATGCACCATCAAACACAAAAACTGTTTTTTTTTCTTCTGCTTCTTCTTGACCAGCTGCAATACTGTAGGTCACTGTTTGTGTTTACTGGTAAACGAGTTTGTCTGGTAATGTTCCTACTGCTGTCTCAAACTTTTAATTCCTTTTGTTGTCATGAGATCAAATATATAGATTTTTATTTTCTTAAGGACTTTATAATTTTAATAAATACCTATTTGATAAAAATTTTACAATGAAGACATTAAAAAAAAAGTGGAAGTATTTGGACTTCAGACACACTAAAAAATACATATGTAACACCCCTCCTATGTAGCTAATGTATTAACACTCTCGTTAATGTGGTGGTAGTACTATGGGTGGGGGTCCTGGGTCTGAATTTTACTACCTAATTAATAAACCTCGGTAAACAGGAGATACAACAGAAAACTTATCCTAGAACCTTGACGTAAATTATGATTGACGGCGCCTCCACTCAGTAGGAAAATGCTAAATAAACTCCTTTTAAATCCCACTAAGACTAATTTAAATTTAGCTTATAAACATATTCATCTCAATGTAACCTTCTCTTTTAAAAGACAGGGAAACAACTTAAGACACAACCCCAGCAAATTTAAATGCAAAAAAGTAGATTTTTTTTTGTAAAAAGAAAATAATTCACAAAAAAATAAAACAGTGGTAAATAGGGATTGTCGTTTTTACATTCAATTTCAAGATCTTCCTCTTAGAATCCAGTGCAATTTGCAACCTTTTCCTTTTTGTTACCCAATTATTCTCGGTTCAGTTTTATGTCGTTGTAGGTCTGATTGTTGTTTGGGTGTGTTGTGGCCTTAAAACATAACATGGTCGCTTCGCTGCAGCGGTTGTTATTGTTATTGTTGTGGAATGGTACTTCCGAATCCTTAGTTCAACGGTAGATAGTGACGTCAGGGTAGCCGACAGCATGGGACGTGACAACTGGGTGACAACTTGGCCAAAAGGACAGACCAGTTGACCAAAACGACTTCTCATCCACTGTAGGGTTCAAAGAGAGCGTCCATGGGTCTGCTGTACTTTTAAAAACCCCTGTTTAGTTTTAAAATCTAATTTCTACCTCCGTACTTGGCAAACCGGTGTAAAACACACACTAGCCTTAGCGTTAGCATGCTACGTCGCTATGCGCTGTTAGCATTTTACATTTCTGTACAAAACATTCCGTCTGAGCACAAACAAATAAATACATCAAGTACTCGCTTTCCATCAGGTTAGAACCATCCAAAACGAACTAGTAGACTCTGCATCCATCTGTTTTAGAGGCTTAGACTGACCTGTTACCATGTGCTTCCTTCACTGCTGAGAGCCGAGTGTCCGGAGATTTCTCACATGGTCAACGTTAGAATACGCCCATGTACCTCAGATTGGATATTAATGGTACATCATTCAATGAAGTTACAGAAAATAAAAGATTGACGTGAACAGTTGGGTAGTGAACAGAAAACTAGTACATTTCCAACAATGGACTATGTTCTTCCTCCAAATTTGGAGGAAGAACATAGTCCTTGGACTGTCTGGAAGTTAAATCTAACAGAGAACTACTGTGGGACTTAGAAAATTTCAGCCCTCAGACTGTGTGAAAGCTCAGGTCCTGAGGACTCGGGAGGTCTGGAGGCTTTGGAAAGTCTTGGAACTGAGGGTTCAACCCTCCAGCACAAAGGCTGAAGCCCAACCTCCTGAGAAAAACGGTCGAGTCGAGACTCAAGTTAAAAAAAACTTGAAAATGGCAAAAAAAAAAAAAAAAAAAATAGATGATAAATGTGCAAAAAAAAAAAAAAAAGAAGAAGAATTAGTATCTGAGCAAGGAGCTCAGGGGATAAGAAGAGAGACTACCAAGTGGAAGGTAGTAGGTTCAAGACCCATCACTGGCATTTTTCTTTGTTTGTCTTTGTCAGGATTTTGATAAAATTTAAGAAGGATCTGGTCTTAAACCAGCGACCTGCAGCTTCATAGGGAAATCCTTAACTCACTGAGCTACAGATGAGATGAAAAGAAGCAATTTCGTCGTCCCTTTGGCATCGTAGTTAATAAAGTGACCACATGGGTGGGTCCAAGGCGGAGTCTGGGCACGTACTCTTCCAAGATGAGCCGAGAAGTTTAACACTGATGGAATGACACCAGGTCTAAGCCGACAAACTTCCAATTCCTCCTCAACCCATAGTCTCTGGGAAACCTACATGGAATAAGAAAAGTAGACAGAGAAGTCATTAAGTGTGTACACAACATATTAAAAAGAAATCATGCTGATAAATTAAGTACAAAGAACCAAATTCGCCAATATACTGGAGACCAGAGCTATTTAATTTGATAAGTATAACCTTGTTTAGTAACATTTCAATTATTTGAGAGCAGTCCTAAAGAACTGCCTGTAATCCCAATCATAAAATGGGTTTAAACAAGGAGTTGGTCGTTTTTTGGTTTTTTTTTGGCTTTAATCAGCTTTTTATTGGACAGGCGTAGTGAGAGACAGACAGGAAACGGGGGAGAAGAGTCAGGGTAACATGCAGCAAAGGGCCGCCAGCAAGAATCGAACCCGAGGCGCTGCGTCGGAAACCAGTCCCCGTGCATGGGTCACCCCCTTAACCCGTTGAGCTATACGGGTACCCGTGTTTTGTCTTTCTAAAGGTTTAATGATCTAATTAAATGTTTTGCATTTTTTGAAATGTTTAACGTTCTTCTTGTTTAATTGTATTTTTTAAATGTTTAATTGTGGAAAATATTCCATCTGTAATGTTTAATATTTGTATTTTAAAAATTTTGTTTCATTTCATAATGACATGTATTGTATCTTGTCGAATGATCTCATTCAATATTTTGTCTGTTTAATATAATTTAATGTAATTTAATGTTTAACTATTAAACAGACAAAAATATTGAATGAGATCATTCGACAAGATACAATACATGTCATTATGAAATGAAACAAAATTTTTAAAATACAAATATTAAACATTACAGATGGAATATTTTCCACAATTAAACATTTAAAAAATACAATTAAACAAGAAGAACGTTAAACATTTCAAAAAATGCAAAACATTTAATTAGATCATTAAACCTTTAGAAAGACAAAACATTTAATTAAAAAATTAAATGTTTAATTAGAAAATTACATCTTAAAGACAATAAAACTTCAAATAGGAATTAAACAGAAAATACAATGAAGCATTTAAAACGAAAACTAAACATTAAAGGGTAGTATATGTATATATAATTTAATTGTATTTAATGTTTAACTCTATTAAACAGACAAAAATATTGAATTAGATAATTCAACAAGATACAATACATGTCATTATGAAATTAAACAAAATTTTTAAAATACAAATATTAAACATTACAGATGGAATATTTTCCACAATTAAACATTTAAAAAATACAATTAAACAAGAAGAACGTTAAACATTTCAAAAAATGCAAAACATTTAATTAGATCATTAAACCTTTAGAAAGACAAAACATTTAATTAAAAAATTAAATGTTTAATTAGAAAATTACATCTTAAAGACAATAAAACTTCAAATAGGAATTAAACAGAAAATACAATGAAGCATTTAAAACGAAAACTAAACATTAAAGGGTAGTATATGTATATATAATTTAATTGTATTTAATGTTTAACTCTATTAAACAGACAAAAATATTGAATTAGATAATTCAACAAGATACAATACATGTCATTATAAAATTAAACAAATTTTTTAAAATACAAATATTAAAAATTACAGGTAAAATATTTTCCACAATTAAACATTTAAAAAATACAATTAAACAAGAAGAACGTTAAACATTTCAAAAAATGCAAAACATTTAATTAGATCATTAAACCTTTAGAAAGACAAAACATTTAATTAAAAAATTAAATGTTTAATTAGAAAATTACATCTTAAAGACAATAAAACTTCAAATAGGAATTAAACAGAAAATACAATGAAGCATTTAAAACGAAAACTAAACATTAAAGGGTAGTATATGTATATATAATTTAATTGTATTTAATGTTTAACTCTATTAAACAGACAAAAATATTGAATTAGATAATTCAACAAGATACAATACATGTCATTATAAAATTAAACAAATTTTTTAAAATACAAATATTAAAAATTACAGGTAAAATATTTTCCACAATTAAACATTTAAAAAATACAATTAAACAAGAATATTAAATATTTTTAAAAATGCAAAACATTTAATTAGATTATTAAACCTTTAAAAACACAAAACATTTAATTAAAAAATTAAATGTTTAATTAGAAAATTACATCTTAAATTTCTTAAATCTTTTTAATAATAAAACTTTTTAAAAGTTTTATTGTATTAATTTTTTTTCCTTTGATTTAATTGCTTTTTGTTATGTAGTTTATTTCTTTAATCTTCTTTTTCTGTCAAGATTTTAACCCCAACCTTAAAAACAAAATAAACCCTTAAATCACAATGAAAATACTTCTGTTGTCACAATCATGAGTTAGTCAATTATTCAGTTTATCAATTCAACTTTATTTGTTTAGCACCTTTTACACAGATGACAAAACTAAACAAGCAAAGAGAAAAAACTATGCTAAAACTATGATTAAAACTCAGAAACATTTTTAAAAAATAATAATAATAATAAAGTATGTGTCCAGGGGATGGAGGGAGTTTATTGAAGTCTTCTTGGGCTCACATGGGAAATCATTTAAAATATAAACTTGATATTCAGTCTAAGGAAACTGCAGAATGACAGAAGAACCAACGATATCTCCTGTTTTCTCCTTTAATGAGTCGACTCTTCTTGTGCTTTCAGACCAAAGAACTACAGACTCTTCAGAACCTGCTCAAACTCTTGGTACAGAACCTCACCACACGGGTCAAGAAGGTTTCTGTCTCATTTCTACTCTGAAGCTCACCTTCTCAAACTGCTGACAAATGTTTCTGCTGCTATAAAGTCTGCTCTCCAGAACTTCCTAAAAACTCTCAAAGTCTCTTCTGCTGCAGGTTGCTTTGTAGAACTGTTCCAGAAAACCTCACTAAACCACATGGAGGGGCCTCAAGATAGTCGTCCAAATGAAACCATACAAAAACCAAACTAGCACAACCCAAACGCTAAAGTCTCCTGCAGCCTACCAGAGAACCTCTGAGAACAGAGAATCAGGACAGGAACTCTTACCTTCTGGACAACCAACATTGGTTCACAAACAAGAATACAGAATGTGTCTGACCAAAAACCTCTGAAGACTCACTACAGCCAAGATAAAGACACAACTCAGCTGTACCAAACCCACTAATCACTGCACACATTAGCACCATGTGCTAACTGTGGCTGAAGAACCACCTTTACCAAGACAACTATCCAGTACAAAGCCCTAAAACACACCAAGAAACACATTAAAGTCTATTTTACTGCTGGAAGCTGCAAGCCAACGCCTAAAGAACAAACTGAAGCAACGGAGTCAAACACAGCTCAGTGGTGAAGGAAGCAGAGGAAATGTTTGACTGCAGCTAAATAAAGCAGGAAGACACTGAGCTGCTCAGGTGTTCCTGATAATACCAAGCAGCCACCTGGACAGCCAATAGGAACACAGCCACCTGGACAGCCAATAAGAACACAGCTTCCTGGAAGTCCAGAGGGCTGGGTTAGTGAAGGAGATTTAATTTAAAGTTGAAGCAGAAAGTTAACAAAGAAGGTTGAAAACCACCTTCTGATACCTGAACTCTCTGAGTTTTCACACAAAGAACACCTGAATATGTCAAACTGGTTCCATAGTAGAACCATCATTGTAAAAACGTCATAGTATGGTGTGTTGCTCAAAAAACATTAGGACCCGGCTGTCAGGGGACAAACATGTAAGAAACATGAGAACAGAGAGAACCCAACCAGTAGGTCACAGTTTATCATCCCCCAGTCATCTCCTGAAGTCCATATGGTGAGAGACATCAGTATCTGGTTGTTAATTTACCAGAGGATGCTTATAATCATGCTGATGTGGTCTGTACTCTACAGTATTTTAGTGACTCAATAAATGCCTAAGTTGTTTTTTTTTTTTTTAATCCTTTTTAGTTTTTAATAAACATTTAAGAGCCTATATGTAATCAGTAAATGGCCTTTGCCTATCTTAAGAAAAACTCACTCAGAACTCTGATATGTTAACAGTACTAAATAAATCAATAAATACATGCATACACACAAAAATAAGTTAATACATTAACTGTGTTAAGATAATATTTAGATTTTTTTTTTAAAAAGTTGTTTATGTTTTTGCAGAATCCAGTATTGCTCACTGGTTGGTCATTACATTTTGTTAGTTTGATTTCACTGTTTAAAATGATGCCACCTCTTTTCAGACAGAACCTGTGATAATAAAACAATACAAAATTTTTTGTTCTGTGTTAATAAAGCACTTAAAGCTTTAAGTATGGCTAAATGCTTTTTTCAAAATTAAATATATCACTCCTTAGGTGGTAGTGGCCCCAAGTTCAGTAAAGTTGGAAAGATATTCACAGATTCAGACTTCCAGCATCAATAACTCATCAGATATAGGTTGTCAAAACATAAACGGTGCCTCTTTCCCATTGTTGCAAGGCAGACAATGTGCTACAAGCCCAGTTTTATCAAAAGTAGCTGTCTTTCAAGCTACAGGAATAACATTGGTGTCTATGGAGTGAACAGGGTCCGTCTGCAATTTGCAAAACCGCTGCAACAGTAAAGAGAGACAAATATTCAATAACTTCACTCTTATACATTGTAGTGTCACTAAAATCACTGCAGCCTTCAACTGGTTCCTGTTGACAAAGTGTTTTAACAGAAATGTAAATGCTGTAATTTGATTCTTTTAATGAACCATGTAACTTGAATGGATGTGATGCTGGTGTGACCACAGTGCACACGTCTGATGTTGCTCACAGTGGTCCAAGGAACGCTCAGGGAGTTTGTGTGTTTGCTCAGACTCATGAAAAATTAGAGGGAACATTGGTCTGAAGTGCCATTTTTAGAGTGGGCTACACATAAATCCGATTGCATAAAATAATAAAAGCCACCCAAGCAAAGTAAATAGCCTTTATTTTTTGAAAAAACATTCAGGCAGCTTTATATGCAGAACTGCTTGACAATATCTTGGCATGGACTCTGTTTCTATAATAATGATGTTGAAAGTTTCCTCCATGTTTCAGCTAGCAAAGCTTCCATTTCATCCACACTGAAGCACTGACAGGTTGACATTTTGTTCTCCATGGCATCCCATAAGTGTTGTATGAAATTTAGGTCAAGGCTCTGACTTTGATTTTCTCCTGGGCAAAATATTATTTCAACAGACAGCTGGTATCATTACCCCGCTAAAAGACCCACTTCTGTTGCTTGAACGATTTTTCTTTTGGCTGATTTCTGAAGTTTGCATCATAAATTCCTTTTTACACTTCAGAGTTCACAGTTCCATCAATAAATACAACCTCGCCTACACCACTGTAAGAAAAACAGCCCTCGAGTTTGACGTTCCCACTTCCATGCACTCAGTCTGGTTGGGATTCTTCCTCTAGTTTTCTTCACATAAACATTCGACCACCAAGCCCATGTAGCTTAAATTTTGACTCAGAAGTAAAGAGAACTCCAAAATTCTACAAAAAATTGTTATCTTTCTGTAGATGTTCTTTTGTAAATTGGAAATCCTGCACAAACTTTAAGTTCATGAATGGTTTTCAGTGCGTCACTCTACTTCTGTAACTGCATTTGTTGAGATTACTTCAACTAGACTGAACTGAGTTGTACCTATCTGGTAATTCTGTTTGATCTCCTTGTTGTGTTTTCCTCTCCTGTTTTCTTGATTTTAGTCAGTTATGTGGTTCAATCTGCTTCTAGTCTTTTTGGATGTGTTCTCAATCACAAGTGCTTCACTTTGTTCAAACTACTGGACAATATTCACAACTGTACAGGATGGATGATTCTGTTTGAGTCAGTTTATTTATGTTTGATCTGACAAAAAGACTGGCCTTCTTTGTTCAAACAATGTTTCTGCTTTTAACTAACCAACCATAAGTTCACATAGACGCCCCTAGTAGAAGAGCCACAGATGTGGTTCATCACATGTCCAATGGATGTTTTCCACTATGGCTGACAGTGGTTAGTACTGTGACAACACAGCAAAAATGTTCTGGTTTGAATGTCCTTGGTCTTTTTGTGTGGAGTTGGCATGTTCTCACTGCAGCTTATGTGGGTTTTCTCTGGGTGGTCTGGCTTCCTCCTAGAGTCCAATGACATGCTTCGGTTTATTGGTGATTCTGAATTGGCTGTTGGTATTAATGTGAGAATGCATGGTCTCTTTGTGTTGGCTCTGTGATAAACTGTTGATCTGTTTGATAAGTTTGATAATCACAATATGTCCAAATAACTTCATGACAACCTCATTTTTTTTTTTTTAGTTTATAATAAAATACTCATTTAGGATTTTGTTACACGTTATACTGTGAATACAATACCAGTTTAGCTGATATTTTATGGATTAGCCTTTTGGACCTAATGAAAATGTACTGATAGTTTACCTGTCCAGAATTTGGGATCGCTATAATTAATCTCACAAGACTCTCTAAAGTTGTATTAATGCTTTCCACATGCCCTTTTCCCCACCTTTGCCTCAAGAGTTCAAACGAGTATCATTAAATTTTATGGCATGACCATAAACCAAACAGACAATCAAGCTAAATGTGACACATGCAGTGATGGCCCGAACATTACATCGGCACCTGGGTCTGTTTATTGCAAAACACCTGAAATACTTCAGAATGGAAATTGAATTTACTCCCTTGGAGATTTTTGATGAAAGGATCTTAGCTGGAAATCGAACTGCTCATCAAATAGATGGTGTGCCTGGCAGCTGCTGCAGAACTTAGATTTGGGATGACCTCATAGATTCTCGTGGCTAAACACGGCTGGAAATAAGAGATTTTGATAGATGGGCAAATGGGCACAGAGACAAGCAGCTGCAGTGACACAAAGGTAGAAGGCTGGTATCAAAAGAAAAGAGTTTGTTTTTTGAAAGATAGGACCAAAGAGAGATGAAAAATGTGTAAGAGAGACAAAAAGAAACAGCCTACTAAATCTATTAAAGGCGTAGACACCACATGCACATGTTCTACACATTAATGCGCTATCACTGTAAGTTAATAATATTTCAAATACTTGTCTATAAATCAAACATACTAACATCCAAGATGACTGTACAGAAATAGTTAAATGGGTAGAATTTTTCTGACGAGTTCTCAGTGAGTACAGTGATGTTCTGCTGCATATTTTGTACAGATTACATTCAGATAGTGGGATAATGAACTCTTAAAAATACAACAAAACCATAGATGTATCTACTTATTTATTCCAATTTAATCAAGAAAAAAAACTCACATTTTGTCTACTGTACCTTTAAGTGAGCATAAGTACAGAAACATATCCCAACCTTAATCCAAAAAAAAATAAATTGTATCTTATCAGGCTATAGTGCTACTGTCAATGGGGCCAAGTAATTCAAGTTAACGATTTAAGTCATTTGAAGATTAGAAAAGAAATTTCAAGAAAGTCAGAGTAACCAACAAAAAAAGAAACTACACAATTTTACTTACTCAAAAGAAAAATCCACGCTCAAACTTGACATCATGACAGGGTTGGAAATTTAGCCCAGTTTTGATTGTATTAATCAGAAAGTATTGGTCTTTAGGCAATGCTTTGCATCTGCACCAGAGAGGACCTGTCAAAACAGAAATCTATTGCATAATTTTCTGTGTCTTCTGATGTGCACTGAGCCCATCTATTTCTTCAAGGGCAAACACCAAAGGTAGCAACGACACGCAAAATGATGGGGAGCGATCATGTTGGCACTTCATCATCTCAAATGCCTTTTCAGAATTGCCCACAATTCATCTGACATTATTTCTGCCTCTTGATGAGATTCTGTAACATCTCTGTCATACTTTTCAAATCACCAGGTGAAAAGGGACATTGTCATCCTGGCATACACCATTCCCATTAAGAACAAAATTTATTTTGGAGCGAAAGCATTGCATCTTATAACAGTGCAAAACCTCTAGTTAGGGGGCAAAATTTGTGTTTTCATTATCTTGACTTTCCTTGCACGTACAATACTGAGATCATAAAATGGTACTTCGGTGAAAATATGTCCAGAAATCTAATTTTAAAAACCCCACAGCATTAGTTTTACCTTTGTTCATAAATGCATTAGGTGAAGGCTGGTCACCTTGTAAAGAAATTAAATATAAAAGAAAACCCAACACAACACACTTACAACTGTAAGCATTAGCACACACATACTAAGAAATAGTACCAGCACACTGACTGATACATTTCACTTCATACATTAAATTGATGTGATAACCTCAATTGAAACTGAAACTGATGAATTGGTCTGAACACAGTTAATATGAATTCTTCCCCCAGATTTCCTTTCCCCTTATGTGCGAATGTCTATATTCTAATGAGTCGCAAAAACATGCACCCTAGAAACACACACAGTAGTGAGGGCCAGGCGGAGAAATAAAAGGCTCTAGAAATTTTCCATAACCAATATTATCCTGTCCTTGAGCAGAGGCATTATTGCATTGAAAGCATACACTTTATATGTAAATGCCAGAAGTGATGATTATGTTATTCTAATCAAAATAGCCCTTTAATATTTTATAAGTTGTGGGTGGAAGGCAAAAACAAACTTGAGCTGTAGCACTCAATCTCATGCCGTAATGCCTACTGCGACTGCTAACTCCAGCCTCGGTTTGTTTCAGAGGTGTTGAGAATGCTATAAGCCATTTTTGATGTGACTTTTTTGGCTCCAGATAAGTGGCTGTTACACTTTCCTAAATTAGCATGTTTATTACTTGCTGTTGTCCTGCCATGCCTGTCTGCATATAAAGCTCCCAGTCTATACACCCTCCTTCTGTTTGGTTTGAAGTTGTGTTAGGCACATTAAGTAGAACCATCCCTGCAATCAGAGAGACAATTGTTCTGAAAAACAGAGCCTCACTTTATGCACTATTGATCTGTTCACACATACCTTGTATTCTCTTGGCTGAATTAAAACACTTTTAGAACTTTAGAAAAAGAGTGTGACTATATAATCAAAAAATATGTTAACATTTAAACCTACAGCAACTGTTTTTTCAGCAACCTGGGGTTTGGAAGAAGCTGTGAGACTAAAGCAAACAGCAACAATGCTCGTCCAAAAAACGGAAAAAGATGATGGAAGGCATGAAAATATTCTACTGTGCTGATGTTAAATCAGAGTACAAAATAGATGAACCGACTGACAACTAAAGCCAATGCAGATCTTAAAGTCTAAAAACTCAAAACTACATCATCCTACTCTTCTTTAGACCTCATCTTATCAGTCACTAGATAAATCATTGACACCTCTTTTATGCAAACACACATGATCTATATCACATGCATAGGTAAGAATAGGTCATCACTGATATTTGCTTTTTAAAAAAACAACACAACATTTAGAGAGCTCACTACTGACATTACAGCTTCACCACACAAGAACGGTGGCAACTTGCATGTACGTCACATCATCAAAGTCTCCGTTTTCCATGTTCTGTGCTCTGCTGCAAAGCTTTGCCTCTGCTCGAGTGTTAGAATGTGAGACGGAGGGGGAGTTAAAGATGCTGCTGGGTCCCTCAGGTACAAGAAATTAGGTCACGTTATACAGAGAAATGAGAGATTTCAGTGTGCAATATACTGTAGTAATTTATGCAGGTTTTCAGGGTCTCTCTCCCCACAGACTTGGGTGTTCTATCTGAAGATCTTTTTCCCCCATCTGCACATGCCTAAAACAAATCAGTCCTTGGGTTTATTTTTGGCATAGCTGTGATAGAGTTAATTAGAACAGAGAAACAATGCTTTCTCACAGATGCTGTATGAAATATTGTTTTTGTCTTGAGGTCTAAGTTCTTGAGAGAAAGCTACATTATACATTAGGCCTACCAGATGTCATACTGTTAAAAATAATGACAACCTGACACTAACGGTATTCTGTTTTGTTCTTGTTTCAACTGAAAACAAAATTGTAGATGCCCCACTGGTAGAGAAGAAAACACTTGCTCAACTCTGTAGCAAACAAGGCTCAATCCTTGGCTTTAATAAAGGAAGTTGGCACAGTTTACCCCTGGGATGCCAGTATTGGTTGGTTGGAGCTGCGCAAATAGCCATCTCAGTTTGGAAGGAAAAAATAAGAAAATGCCACAAACACAAATGATTTTTCTATATAACTGCAGAACAGAAAAAGACACAAAAGTGAAAATGGATCCAGTAACATCAATACAATATCTAATTTGTTATGTCTGCTGACTGTATAAAGAGAAGACATCAGGATAGTCTTTCTTTATGGGTTGTTCTGTACAATAGATTTCTAAAACGTGACTTCACCCGAAGCTCTGGATTTTCAACATATTCATTGTTGATTTTATGACAAATACAACAAATCAAAAACTACATATCGAGATTTCCACACTTTGATGACTTACGTGTGTTTTTATTAAAGTGATTGGGCTCATCTGAAAATAAAATCTAAACAGTATCAAAAGATTAAAAAATTATTTAAACCTTGACTGAACTGGGAAGAAGACTGGATTGCTTGTTATCAAATTAAACAATATAATCCCTTGAACTATATTATGTATTCATGTCTGTTATTGTAAACAGAGTATAATGTAAAGTTACACTGGAGGCATAAAATATTATTTTTCTTAAAAAAATATGTAAACTTTGATCCATCTTCATTGATGTGAGGAGGGCTGATATGACCTCTTGGTAAAGATAATTTTATATGGATTTCATTGTACAGCACTCATGATGCTCACAGTAACAAGAAGATACTGAAGGCGTATGAAGGACACTCAGAGAGTGCATCCTCCAGCAGTGCCCTATCTTGCAATTTTAATGGCAGTTGTCCGGATCTGCACCAAAATTCAATGGTCCCTTATGTAACCAACCTCCTCCACCAAGTTTCATGGAATTTGGTTCAATTTATTTTGTACAATCTTGCTGACAGGCAGACAGACAGACTGACTGACTGACTGACTGACTGACAGACATACCTCCGCCTCAGCTCTCGCCTTGGCAGAGGAATAAAGGCCAGCCTCCTTTAGTGGGGACACTGTCTGGGGCATTCTGAAAATGGAAAGGAAAGTCAGGCAGTCAAGCAGCCATAGAGAACCAATTTCAAGTTTCCTAATGGACTTCCTCAATAGTTTTGGTCGCTTTACTGGCTGAGTATCACACAACAAAGAGCTGCCATAGTGATGCTATTGTTTTATGTCTGCTGTGGTCAAAGCATCTTTGTACTCCAGCGCTGTCAGGAGGTTTTTGACCCATAATGTCAGCTACAGCAGCTCATAACTCACATCAGAGCACTCCAGTAATGAATGCTGTCTGCCCTCAAGTGAACCCTGATGTAGATTCCCTCAGTAGTCCAACAAGGGTGGTGTTTATCACAGGGCTGCAGAACCATGCATTTCAAGCATCCCTAAGTCAGCTATAGAATACAAACTCAATGTGTAGTTGAGGAAACAAGGCAGAAAAAAAAACAGTAACATATTGCTGAGTGTGCTAAAAGGAAGCCCATCCACTATGAAGCTGTCTGGAGTAGCTCACACCCACAAACACACACACAAATATACACCACTCATTAAAGAAAGTTATTGTTCTTTCTTTCTCGGGCTGATGCGGTCACATTGGTTTGAAACAGTTATGCAACAAATGCATCACGGGGATTAATGCCAGACATTCACTGTCACATGGGGAGAGATGTGGAAAAGTGGTGGCTGGATTGTTAAAAATCCGAGCTAAAACTCAGTCACCAATGTGCATTACCAGATAGATTTATTTTACAAATGCCTCTGACACTTTTTAAAAGGATATTCCATTTTTGGTTCAATTCCCACAGCATCCTTTTGAATTCTGAAGGAAAGTCTTTTCCTATAGTCCTCTCTCCATTGAATGGTCTAATCTCTTTTTGGTTGAAATTCTTAACAGCAGTTATCATCCCAGAGTGGTTCTCTCCCTTTCTATCCCTCCCTCCCTCTCTCTCTCTCTCTCTCCCTCTCTCTCTCTCTCTCTCCCTTTCTATCCCTCCCTCTCTCTCTCTCTCTCTCTCTCTCTCTCTCTCTCTCCCTCCCTGCTGAGGTGAGCAAAGTGGCTTAGATGTGGTGACAGGGAATGATTCCTCAGTGCAGCTGTACAGATGCAGGGACAGCTCAAAGGAGCTTATGCACATTTAAGGGTGGAGAAAATACTTTTACAGTGGGACAGAATGCTTGTGATCTGAACATTTGTTGATATCGACCTAAGTACCTTAGAGGTAATCCTAAAGCAAAACACTTTCTCTGCATGAAAGAAGCATTTTTCTTTTTTAATATGTGGCTATTGTGCCACTCATGAAGCTCCTCTTTATTTTATGACAACAAAGTCTGATCACAACAACATGCAATGAGCACAGCATTACAAAAAGCTGTACATTGCACATCCAGCACAGCAATGACTATTACACCTAGAACATATTCCATTTGCAGATTGCATGATAAAACAGAGATTGATGACAATATATTAGTTATGGATGAGTAACTGTTTGTGTTTTACATCAGGAGCGTCCAACTACCCGCACCTACGATAACTCTCTCTTTTTTTCTCTTCACACACTTTAGAGGACTTACTTACCATAGATCTACTACTACTACACCATTACTCAATCCCCTCAGGCAAAACATGTGTTCCAGGCCACCCGGCCCCAAAATTGCTCATGATCTTTCACCACTGGAAAAAAGAAGAAGAGAGAAAAAAAATCCACAACTGGATGACTTATTTTTAGAGCTTCAGTACGTGATGAATTGTACTCACTGGCCTTTGCATTGGAAGCACTTGCATTTGTATCTTCACAGCCTATGCCATAAGCCTTTTAGTTTATGAGTCTGCCATCTACACATCATGTTTCTTTTTCCCATTTATTAAATGTAGCACAATCTACCACAACAGTTGAAAGAATAGCTATTTGATGGAATTTCTGGCAACCAGGGAATAGCTTTGTTTTCCCCCTTTAAATAAAGGCTTGAAAGTGAAACAATACAAGACCTTCTGGAATAAGGGCATTTAGTGTGGAACCTTTGGGGGATGAAGACGGGATCTTTTCTCAGTTAATTTATCACTGGTGGAATTCCTGGAGGTCTTATGGGCGCCTTGTAAATCATCTTTTCCATTCTGGTGATGGATGGGCAGCAGGGCCCCCACAGTTAAACTATGGTGCTTTGGGACTTGTTGTATGTTAGAAAATGTGATTTTAACCAATTTATGAGAGAAATGGCCCACTACTCATAATCCTTCCGTTCTCCCCAGTGCATAACAAGATCACATTTTTTTTTTCAGCAAATGTAAACAGGAGACAGGCCTCAGAGAGGGAGGCTTTCTGTGTAGAAAGCATCCCCCGCCCCCGCCAAATGAAAATCTTCTTTCCGACAGGGCACTACGTCAAATTTTACCATTAATTTCAGAAAGACATACAATTGTGTTTGCTGGTGACTCTGCTTGAGTGATGCACTGGAACAATCTGAGCAAGCATGACACAGACAGTCCCTGAGATCACAAATCCCCCAGCAGAGCACACTGTATGAACAAAGAAACCAACTTTTTTATTTCTTTTTTTGAAGGCAGAGGAGGCTGGGGAGCAGGGGGAGATGGTTTGCAGATCTGTAAAGGCAGCTGTAGGAGCAATGTGCTGAACACAGAGCAGGTGGAATGAATGAACACAGTTTCAGTTATAAAAAGCACTAACTGGAAGGCTTGTGACTAAAACGCTTCCTTCATGCCCGCCTGTACTATGCAAAGTTCCATTTTTCTAAATTACTTTGCAGGTTGTGTACTTGATTTCTGTTATCTGTGCTCACTAAAGTGAAGAACACCCTTGGAAAATTCCTCATCTTTAAACTCCTAGGTGAATGATCCCTTTAAATCATGAAAAAAACTTAATGAACCCCACAAAAAATAAAAGTAAAGTACAATTTGCAAAACCTCTATCAGTGCAAATGTGAGGTTTTACAGGAAGATCAGATGGCTGTTTCAAACCTTGTTCCTTTCAGAGCAGAGCGAAGTTACACTGAAATTAGCTAAAACTTGACATCACTGCTTTGAACGTGTCCACAGAAATGTGACTACCTGAGAATTCTTAAGTTGTTTCCATAAATCCTGTGGATAGTATGAGCTAAATGAAATTAAGTCCAGCAAGTTTTAATAAAGCAGAGATTTTAAATTTCATTTGTGATTAAATGTACTGAGGCAATAAACATACAACACAGAAAATGTGCTTTCATTGACTGATTAAGTTTGAAGACAAAGTATTTTACTTTACTTTACTAACCCTAACCCTCCTACATGACGTACCTACAACTATTGTCCATCATATGTGAGTACAATAGATCTCTCAGTACATGCCATTGCAAAAACGGCATCATATTTGCTTCAGTTGCCCCCATTTTTAGTTTAGTTTATACAGTAACAGTGCACATTCACAGTAAAAATGTTATTTCACACTAAATTATGCATGATTTTTTTGTGAGTGTTAATGTTGAACCATTTATGCAGTGTGGCAACACTTGACATTTAAAGCTTTCTTGTCCTTCAAAGAATCCCAGATTAACAAATCTAATGAGTCCAAATGTTTATCAACCAGAAATGAAAAGTGTCTGGAGAAGGCAGCCTTATTTAACATTCACACAGTAATGTTTAATGGCACCTGGAAGCAGCCCAATGTGACTGCAGGTCTTTTTGCAGCTGGCCACTGAGCAGCACTACTTCAAAAGCTGGAGGTTAAGTGTGCTGCTCAAGGGTATCTCTGGGGTAGTTGGCGAGTCGGGGGAGCGTGTGACTTATTCGCTTTCCAAGATCAGATTTTCAAAGCTGATCAAGGATTCAAAACACAGCCATCTGGTTAAGGGGATATTTCACTACCAGTCAAGCTAGCAGTCAGAAAGTCATTTAAGTGGTTGTTTCACAGAATATACAGTAGAAGAGTCTTGAGAAGTTGTTGCTGGATGTGGCATTTGGTGATGATGAGCTATCTGAAATGAAGTAGTGTGTCTATTGTAGTCTCTTATTAGCTGATGCTGCATGTTTGCTTTTTTAAAAAAAATATCATTCATCATCATTTGATATTAATATGTCAAACTTGACACAACTGAGGCTGAACAAAACCAGCATAGTCTGCATACTGGATACTGTGTTCTTTTTTTCATAGATCACATGTTGTACATATTGTCTTTCTAAAATGTCACTGAGTCATTACAGTGTCATTGATGAATTCAGCAGCTTGTCTAATTTGGGGACTGTTTTGTTTTTCCATTCTGGTTTGGCAACTGTTCATGCAACCAGAATGACTGAGAAAACACATCTTTCTGTCTGTCTATACTCATCATATTACTTGTGACTTGCAGAAATTAATACAAAAACAAATTGAACAGTTCATCTTTTGTAATTTTTTTAAAATCTTGAATGAACAAAGTGGCTATAATTACCACAGTATTTATGTGTTTTCCTTGTCTTTCCCTCCTTGTTAAATAAAGCTCAGGATGGTAGCATCCTTGACCTTGATATATATCATCTGCATTCATTAGGCATGTCTTGTAGTATTAGAGTTTTTTTTTATTAAATCGCGCATGTAAAATGTTTAATGAGTCTGTTTACCCTCCAAGACTGAGCAGTATATGTGTTGCATATTTATTTTGACACTGTACTTGACACTGAAAAACAGCAAAGTTTCCAGTTAAGGTTCAAAAACGGGAAAGAAAACCCATTTTATCATATAGCCCACAAACCATTTCTGTGCAATCTGGTGGTCCCTCTTTCTATTACAGACAGATAGTGAATAATAACTTCGCAAAATAGAGGGGAAAATGAAATTCCTATTAGCTCTAATTACTTCTCCCATTTATCCTTGGGAATGACATGAAGATTAATGAAGCTCTCCACTATTTTAAGCAAGGTTATTTAAATGAATGATTTTACTCTCCTTATATCATTGCATTAATCTTACAATAGGACAAGTGTGTTTCACTTTTTCTTTTTTCTTTTGCCCTTTAAAAATCATCCATAGGAATGTGACTTGAGCTGCAGCAAACTGTCTGTTGGTGTTGGGTAAATTCCAAACATCTCTTCTAAAAATTAAATTAACCTAATAGCTTTGGCCTCTGCTCCTGTGATCAGAAGTACTTTGAATCAGGCTTTTTGGATTGTCGGACCGCATGTCCAAAATTATGTGCAATTTCTAAAAAATTTCACAAGTAATTATTTGTCACAAAGCCAGCAGGACTTAATCATTCTAAAATGATATATATATATGAAATATATTCCATGTAAAAGTGGCTGTTAAAGTTCCAATTCACATTCTGTACAATGTCTGAGGTCAATTGCATACAAAGATGAAATTTAACAGTAACTCAAGTGAGTCGTTTAAAAGGCAGAGTGCTGGTTAAAAAGAAGCTTAGCTGCATGCTGTGCAAAACTAACTTATGATGGAAAAAATGCATTAATGAAAGTCTACGGGAACAAGTTCTATTCTTGTTCATTTTTACTCTGTTGCTCTTTCTCTATGATTTTCTCAGCCTGCTCTCTTTTTCTCACCGCCCCTGACTTTCCGGTGTTTCTTGATGGTAACATTCACAAAGAGAACAATCATTTTGTTGTGTGTGGTAATGGACCAGAGGGGAGTGGAGCGGAGATGGCAGGGGAGAGTGCCAACTGTGCCCTCCCACGCGATAATATTGTCATGTTAGATTACCCATCAGCCTGTTGGCACTGCCCCGCATCTCCTTGAACCCACAACCCCGTTAAAGAGCAGCCAACTGCTAATGGTGTTTTTCTACAGAGGGCTGTTGTCAGCACCCAGTGCAGTGTGATACCGCCTCACTCCTGCCTATAATCCTCACTTTTCAAGTACATTTGCTGCGGTGCTTCATTGTGATGTAAGCGGTATGTCACGATCTTCACACAGTGGTAAAATACATAAAAACATCAATCAGTTTTACAGAAGTCACAACACAATGGAGCTGTATTCAGTGGTTTTTGGGACAGTGCAAACTGTGTAACCATCCATCCTCCTGTTGCAATTTAGGGTACTTTCCTAGATGCGGGGCACAAGCTTAAGTTAATATTAGGATCATTCCTCCTCAGTACACCATATGCCCCATGCCTGACCATCTTCCATTTGACCGATTTTTTTAAAAGTAGTGAATATTGATTGAGCTGACCATGTGGAAACTTTGGGGTCATAGGTAACATACTCAATATTTTTAAAGCTCCCACTGGTGTCCATCACAGGAAAATAAAATCAACTTCTTAGGGTGAAAAATAAATGTTTTGCAGTTGGTGGAATATCGAAAATTCCAAATTTGTATCATCATAAAATTGGTTTGTATAATTCTATCAAACCAGGGTTGTATCATTGAAAACCATATGTGCATATCAGTGAACCTGAAAAATTTCAAGACTCTAGCTACATCATTTCTCGAGTTATGGCACTAAGAACACTGATCCAAAGATTGATGTGAAGAAAACAGCACAAAAAACAACACCACTATGCCAGTCTTCAAGAATTGTTAGCTGAAAAACTAATGTTACCTCCGACCACAGATATTACACATTTTACTAAATAACATGTATGCACAGAAAAAAAAAAACCTGACAAATCTGACATGGTTAGGCATGAATTTTTTTATTTTTAATTTGGTGAACTGAGGGGGAATGACCCATTAATAAACATCCTAGTCTGGTTTATGTTTTATTGTACTTACTAACTAATTTGCTCAACACGTGCCAAGTCTAGATACATTACATGAAGGAGATGTGCTTTTCCTTGTGCACTCATGTTCACCTATAATGCCCTTGCTTGGTGTTGCCCATGACCTGTGTGTGGTGTGAAGATCTTGCAACACACCAATCCAACACTGAATCACTCTCACATAAGTGCTGTGATGTTAAGTAGAAGCTGTTGCTTGTGGTGAATACAGCTGAAGGACGGTATTTTCTGTAGGTGCTTCAGTGTATTGACTCTGGAAGCTCCAGCAGAGATTTCATCAATCATGTACATAAAATATAAACTATGTTGTGACAAAGAATATTTTTTCTATTTAAAATAATGTCATACTTCCTGTTCAGAATATAGCCAAATAAAATGAACCTATATCAGTAAATGAGTTATTTCCACATGAGAGATTATCTGAAAGATTATATTTACATACACATTTACAACATTTACCACCTGTTACCACACACTTCTATTATGCTATTGATAAGCAGAATGAGATAATAAGATTTAAAATGTCAAGAAGATGCTGGTGGTGGAAACATTTTATGTTATTATACTGATTTTCTTTTTCTATCTCACCAACTCCTGGCTTCCTAGAATATTGTTATTCACAGGATCAGCACACTGAGCTACTTTTAGAAATACAGGTAGTCACTAATAACCCACACCCCAAAAACAATCTAATCAACAAGAAAAGCACTCAGAGAGCGCAATACTCTGTCACGGATGCTCAGTTGTTGTATGATTTCTGACAGATAAGTCCTGATAAGTCCACAGCGGTGGATTTGCAGTAGGATTGCAATCATGTGATAGTCAGCAGGCAGCTGACGTAGCGTTCACTTGTAGTCATAGTTACAGTGACGCTGTGCCACTATCTCACAATGACACAGAAATCTTTAACAAATCCATGGATCCAGACTATAAGCCACATCACTGCCAAAATCTAATCGGGGGTCCTTGTGTCATTTCTGACCTTCCCTGAAAATTTCATCCAAATCCATTGTTGCATTTTTCAGTAATGCTGCGCACAAACAGATGGACAAACACACTGATTGTCACATAACGCATTCCTTGGAGGAGTTATATGACTGCAATTTTTCCATCCATCAGCTTTTTCTGCTTGAGCACACAAAAGGTTATAAGGGAGCTGACTTTGAGTAGGAGGTGGAGGAAACCCTGGGCAGCTCACTAGTCCATCACAGGGCTAAATGAAAGGTACAGAAGACCACACATGGTCCCATTGACACCTATAGCCAACTGGGAATCAGCAATTAACCTACTGTGCATATGTTTGGTGTGTGGGAGGAAACCGGATCACCTGCAGAAAATCCATGCAAATACACAGAAAACATGCACAATCCACATCAGAAAAGCAACCAACAGGCTTAAACCCAGAACCTCATTGACATGAGGTAAAAATGCTGACCGCTGATCTACCATGTCACCCAGTCTAAGCTCTGCTGGCTGTTATTTGTTTATTATTTTCTCAGCCAGCCATGGTACAAAGATGGCCACTTTACCTCCTTTAAGAGTAATTTCAATCTTAAGCTGGATCGGAGCCAGAGCCATAGTACTGCAAATGCCTGTTTTACATTGCTTGTTTAAAAACATTTTTCTCATAAAATTATAAGGCAGCCACCAAGGTCAATTTCCTATAGATTCCCCTCACATCCTTGTAAAGATTAAGACATTTTCTCAGAATTTCAAGACAAGGACATATTCAGCCTTTTGAAGGTGTGAAGTCTCTGTTAAAACTTTTCTTGTCAACATGTGTGCTACATGAGCTCCATTGCTCACAGAAATCTTTTATGAGGGTGGCAAGAAAAAACCTACATGGCTGATGTATGAGAGAATGAGAACTGATAGCAACACTTATATGGCCAACAATGTAGAGCTACAGATCACAGTATGTTAATGCTGCCTCCAATGCTGCATTGGCTCACTGGCATGAAAATCTACAATTTTTCAATAAATAAATGAAGTGGTAAATATAAGAAGAGTGTGTCTGTGTAGACTCTCAGTGATCCAGGTGATGGTAATCCTAAGAGCTTCAGTAGAAGGCAACTGGTCTTCTCTTTTAGGTTTTTGAATTTGTTTCACCTCTCGTCCAAAAGGCTTTGTCAGTTCTAACTGATGGGGTGGGGGATGGGGAGTCAGAGATTGTGGAGACACCTAACATGGCTAATGGACCGTTAATGATCAAGACTCACATGCCTCGAGGTGTGAATTATTGTGAAACTGGCAGGTCTGGGATGACTGAATAAGATAATAATGGTGAAAGTTTCTGTGAAGATGCCTCAAGGCCGCAATATAAGTACCTGATAATTGGTGTCATAGCCCTCTTGTTTAGAGATTTGAGTTCAACGTACATGCTTCCTTCACTCCTTTCTCAAACCATCTGTATTCTCAGTCCTCTCAGGAGAGTCCTTTATTATTCAGATGCAGGTGGACTGTACATGTGACAATGTGGTTGTGGGGCAGTTGTTTAGTCTCTATATATAGTTCTGTGCACTCCTCGCTGCATTGAACTACATATATAATGTTGCCTAGCTTGTGTGTGGCTGTTTTGTCCATATGATGAACCACTTATTGAGTGTTACTGGGTCTGAAGTGCACCAGTATGTTGTGTTTGTAAGAAATCCTTGAAGTTTCCTGGACATACCAGCTACATAAGAGATTACAATTTTGTTCCGTTTGCTCCGATGGAATGAGTAGATTTAGATGTTTTCTTAATTTGCTTTTCTTTTCCCTCTGTCTTGGTAGGGACATCTTCTGCCTGATGTTGTAAGATTCTGTAACCCTCAGGTCATGTTCCAGTGGGTGGTGGGAAGGAAACAGCAGGTATGGGTCTGTGTGTATAGGTTTTACTGTACAAATTCAACGTTGAGTTGTTATGGCCCTGTGCTGTTGCACTCCTTTCCCCCACTCATGTATTTAAATGGCTTTCTGTGCAAATTTGCATGTGCCAGTAACTACATCGGACTGGTGCTTGCCGTCCTGTGGCTCCACCTCAATTTGACGGATTGGACCATTGTTCCAGTCAAGCTGTAACAATCACTGCTCTTGGCCATAAATGCTCATCTATCTGTCAGTCTTGGCTGCTATGGTTTACCTGCTTGCCTTTGTGTCTCCCGTTGTCTTTGTGTTGTCTGTGTAATTCTTGAACGTACTCGCAGTCGTGTGTTCTGTGTGTCTGCAAGCCGGAGGTTAGTCATCTGTGCGCTTCACTAGTCTCTTGCTAGTGGCTTCCCATGGCCTTGTGCTTTTCAGTATTCACCTGCTGTTACTCATAAAGACATGTTCTTTAGCCACTTACATGTGGTTACTGGGAGTATTGTGGTGTCTTTGATTTGTTGTAGTAAGGCATCTGTCTGACTGCCTGGAAAATGAGCCAGGCCCCTGTTTTTCTTTCCAGTTTTACCTCTTGCATCTCTTAATATTGCAAGGAATAAAGAAATAAATGACTTTGCCAAACCAAAAACAACAGCTTTATGCAGCTTGTCCTTTCCTTGGCAGAGCTGGGTCATAACCTTTTATCCTCCACAATGCGTACCGCACAGTCCAGAAAGGCAGCTTGTTTTCACTGGCAACCTCCCTTGTGAACTTTATGTTGCTGTTCACTGAGTCGATATGTTCGAATGGAGTGATCTGTAGGGAATTCTATAGCAACGATTTTTGTTTTCTAATTCAAATACATGTTCCTAAATTTAAATTTCTGGGTGTTTTTACAATGATAAAAAATATTACATATACACTTTCACAGGCAATGAGACCCAAGGAGTAGCATTATTTCATTTTATTATCAAGAGTACATTCAGTGTATGTTTTTTTTTCTGCTGCAGAACAGTGGACTGGTGCTAATTATGCTCTCCAGGATTTACATGCTGAATGTCTAAACCTGTTTAGGATACCTGTGGATGACTCCAACATGAGTTTTATATTGTATAGTAAATTTAGCAGGTACAATATAAAAAGGCATACTGTTATATTTACCTAAACACAAACAGCTGGAGATGGCATCAGTGAAATGGTGTCCCAGAGGGACAGATGGATTGTAGCTTCCAATGAACAAAGCTCATTTAGGACAAACAGATTACGGGGTTTACTGTAATCTGCACATAATGCATTTTACTCCCTCCTTTATTTCCTCCATAATCCGCTGCAATCCCATTTAATTTCATTGGCCTAGATTATTCTGTCTGTACAAATGTAATTGTCTGGCTCTAATGCAGTGAATACATTACATGTACTGTATGTTTCTGTGAAGAAACAAAGAAAAAGAAAGATAACTGTATTATTGCATTTTCCCTTGTATGAATGCTGTTACGTGCATCTTTGTTGACATACTGGCAGGAAATTTAAAACATTTCCAAGGTGGGAGAAAGATATGATGCAAAGCCCACAGTTATTCATCTCATTTTGTACAGAAAAAGAGAACTTTTTAAATCTATAATCAGACAGAGGTGCAGAATGCAGACTGATTAAACTGTATATCAGGTTCAGTCAGATAAGATCATTAACCATGGCAGATCTTTGATTTACTCTCAGTGTGGCACAGTGAAGACTTGTTCCTTTCATCGTTTCATCCTCTTTTGATGAAGTCCAGCCCACCACCCTGTAAAAGTGACAGTGTTATTGTTTTATTTCCTCTGTTCCATACATCTAATATCCGCTCTCCTACTCCTTTCTCTTTTTTCCCCCTGATGAACCCAGTTTATATTGCTTTCTTTTCACTGCCAGGCCAGCGTAGGTTTCGAGTGAGTTGTTTTTCAATGAAACAGATCTGTAATGCAGTGTGGATTTGCAGGCATTGTTAAAATGACTTTTTATGTCAGCTAAAGAGCGCTTTACTGTTATTGAAGTATTTTAGTTTGTCAGACTTTTAAATTATTATAAAGCAAGATGAATGAGGTGAGCTGCCACAGAGTTCATCAGCATCCTGGAATCTTACCGCTTCGTAGTTATTTATGGCCAGTGAGCAACCCCCTATTATCTCAGAGCTGTCTGATCCTGGGGGAGAAATTTGAAATAAATTATTTTTATTTGGAATGGGGATGTTGAAATGTTCTCAAAAGGAATATGTTGCATATGTTGAACTTGTGAAATACATTGATGCAGTAACATGAAATGGAGATTTTCATATTAATACTGTATGACCTTGATCTCCTTAACATTATTAATTGTACAAATTAAAGATAGAAAAACAATTGTTGATTTAGACTGTGGCTTAATTATATCATATTATTAATGCAAGCTGAATCCTAATAATTTGTTCCCATGACATCTCTAACAAGATTAAGTTAAATGTGTCTCTAGGTACTCTACATTGTTGCCATTGAAATGAGTCCCAAATATTGCACTAATTAAATATCCTTTTCTTGATGCACCATTGTCTCGTATAATTCACAACGAATTTGTGAGATTGCTATTCTGCTGCTTTCCATATTGGCGACTGCCAAAGCAAATAAGTGAGTGGCATTAATCATTTAGAAAACCACGTGTGACAATTAAACTGTGAAAATACTTAATGATGCTCAAGTTGTTTTTGACCTTATTTTTACTCCATTAAAAGTCTGGGTCATTTATCAGCTCCAAATTATGACATTACCACAAAAACAGATCTTGGAAATGTCACCACTGCATCTATTCATTTCTCAGGTGCAAAGTGATTCATATTCCATTAAACAAATATGTAAAGAGTGTCTATCTCTCTAAAAATAAATTATCCTGACCTTCATAAAAATGAGATTTTAAATGCAAATCACCTCTGCTGAGGAGGGGAAGCTTCATCAATATCTTAGGCATGAATACCAATGATAAATGTGTCTGCCTGGAATCAATAAGTCTCTGTAGATGGCTCATATGTACAGCATATCATTTACTTATTCTATGATATTACCACATACAATTAGAAAAAAAATACTGGAAATTAATTCATATGCTATGAATACAATAAAATGGCCTTGAATAAATTCTCTCTCTATATATATATGAGATAAAATAAGTAAAGCATCCCTAAACTATAATTAATAGCTTTATTGACTGGTTTACCTCACAATTATCCAGTACCACACACTAAATGGAACACTCCCGCAGTCAATAATCTGTCTAGATGGATCCAATTGACATGGAGGACTACTGACTTATGACATTTATGCTTCTTCTCTAAGTTTGGCCACACAATTTCATCAAGCTTCCTACAGACATCTAAAATCCATCACTGCTCAGAGTGGCATTTTCAAGTCGAGCAACAACAACTGTTGCAGCTTATCACAAACAGAGGGCTAGCCGGAGGAGGAGACTGGCTAGTCCATCACTACAGGCCACAGGGGCACCATCTGAATGTACCACTGCCCTGCCGGGTAATCAGTCCTAACATATGATTTCTCTCACTCACTCACTCACTCACTCACACATTTTTTTCTGAGAAATTGCGCGAGAAGCCCGCTGGTCTGAGAGACAAGGGGAACAGAGGGAGAGGGCAGCCATCACTCATAGCACAACTGCTGAGTACACTTCACAAACCAATATAAAACAAAGCAGCAACTTCACCAAATCATTCCGACACAGAGAAGCAGTGGACAGGAGGACAGTCTGACATTGAGCGACAGTGCTTTCAAAATGTGTGTGTTTTTTATTTATTTATTTATTTTTTTACACAAGTGCTCACAGGTCCATCCACCCTGATGGCTGTTTTTCTTTTGGAGTTGTCAAAGTACGTACAAACCTTCGCAACAGTGTCATACTCTCCGCTGGGTTTTTGGTCTGCTGACAGATAAATGATGATTCAGTTCCACTGACGTGTTAATGGCAAAATGTCAGTTAATGCAGTGTTCCTGTAATTCAAGCCTGTTACATCACCCTAAAGTTAGAATGGAAAAGTTTTCACTTTGTTGAAAGGCACTGACACACACAGACACACAAATGCCACAACAGCTTAAGGTCGCTTCAAACACCTTCACTTCTCTGAGAAGAATCAGAAGAAAGGACATCTGAAGAGGTCACATTTTATTTGCTTAGAGATTTGACTTCCAGGTAAGACTACATACATTGACCATCACTCATTTCAGTGAGGTCATTGTTGGCACAGCAGTTTGTTGCTGCTAATGCAAATGCAACTCTCTGCATAATTTTAAAAAAATTGAACTGGCTCGCCGTTTCCTGGTAAATTACTTTGCAACATCGATGCCATATTTCTATTGTTATTGTTGAGTTTCTTGTGCCAGAGGATAACATCAGTGTTGCCATGATAACTTCTGAGAACTATAAACCAGCGTGCAGCATCTGGTAAGCCTTCAGACTAATGGATCTGTTGCTCAAACAGTCCTTCCCGGATGCTATTTTATTGGCGCACAAGCGCTTAAAACAAATAACTGAACAGTGCAGATACTTGCTTTTTCTCAATATGGTTTCTGCCTGAGCACCAGAAATTCCAACTACATTTCTAATAGTGACCTTGTTGTTGTTGTTTTTTTTGCACTCATCCACAATCCAACCATCTTTTACTCAATGTTTCATTTTAACTAACATTTTCACTAAATGTAACCATCTATGACCAAAACCAAAATATAACAGGATGTAAGTAGGAGCGTTTCCGAGGGATGGACACAGTAGGGGGATGGGATGCCTCTGAGGCACAATTCTTGTTCCACTTTTCGGCTTTGTTTGCATAAATCCTCCACAATCAGGCTCCTGGCAGATAAAATCCCACCACGGGGCATGCCCAAGGTTAAAATCTAAACCAGGGTCATTTGTGTCTTGGTACTTTCCTTTTATCTTCTATTACACCTCTTATATCAGGTAATAATACTGTAGTTTAAATCTTTTAGCTTATAAATGTAATTCACTTGGTCATTTTGAGAAATACAAATCTGGTCTTAGTATGTTCACACACAGACACACTATTATCACGATCACCTGGACATATCAGGGCTGAACAAATTTGTTTAACATATGAGGGATTTAATCTACAGATATTTCACTGAAGTCATTCGGCTCTCACTAAAGCTTCGATCTCCTCTTCATGGTAAACCTTCTGTGTCTTATAACGTCTGCTCTGGCTGAGTAGGTGTTATGCAGTTGGATTCCCTCCAGCCGATTACACCAGTCAATTGAATGAACAGGGTGAATAGTGACAACCTGTAATTATCAATCTAAGTATTTTCTGCAGAGATTAATTATTTCTGCATCAATGTGTCTAATCAAAATGGACTCTGTCTGTGCTGACAAATCAGCGGGGAAGAGATAGAGGAGAGAGGCGTCTGAATGGAGGCAAACCAACCCCTTCAACTGTCACCAGACTCTCCATCAAGACTCATTGGTGTGAAGTTTTTACACAACTTACTCTTTCATCTCTATCCCATTACATTTCCCCAGTTAAATGTCATTTCCATCCATCAAGTAACTGAAAGGAAAACAGTATTCAGTCTATTTTATCTATCCATCTATCCATGTATCTATCTATCCTGAGTGGACACTCCTAGATAATGGATTATAATGTCCCAAATATGTATAGAACAAGTTGTTAATCAATGTGCATTAATAAATTCTGAAAATATAGTGTGTACTGAACATTTGGTAAATGTTTATATAATGCTCAATAGAGTCATAAAAGCAAACTGAAGTCAAAAAAAGTTGAAAATTGTGCGAAGATCAAGAGGCAAGTAAAAAAAAAGTTTAGAAACAGGTTGCTCCTTATGTCTTTGGAAAACTTTAAAAAAATTTTTTTTTTAACGCAATCAATATGTGAATGAAGATAGACTAATAACTGGGGGAGAAAAACAAAGATTCTAAGGCTAGCATTTTCATCACTCATGCCTAATTTCATTTAGCCGGTTATTATTTCACAGAGAAACAAAATTGTTTGATTTATCCCTTCAATTAAGAATCAGTTAAATAATTTTCTAAAAAGTTCAGCCTCAGGGCTGGTGGCAATTTGTTTTCATTTGCCATTTTCTCCACAAGTTCATGAGAAAGTGTCATTGATATTGTGCGTTCGCACAAGCATAAAAATAACCCTCAACCCAACCTGACTGGTAGTTGACTGAGAGACATTTCAGGACCCGTAAGGTTAATTCAGGTTAGTCATCTGGCTAATAGCTTAGCTGAGAATATTTAAATCCATTTCCTTATTATTTTTATACTGTTCGCTTTGCCTTCACCTTCGATTCAGTTTATTGTTTAATTATTCATGAATAGTGCATAATTTATTATACACTTGTTTTTGCCTTACTTCTTGCCCAAGGGTGTAGTTGTTTTGTTTTTCTTTCTGTCAGTGAATGTCTGAGACATACTGTAGTTTGGAGGCTTTGGTTGTAAAACGCTCAGTGCAGCTGCTTCAAGTCTAAAATCTGTACTTGCTAGCCAGAGGAGAAGTGATTACACTTCTGGAGTTCTTAGTCTTTTTTTCCTGCTGTCTTCTGAATACTAACTAAATGAAAAGATACAGTAGGTTTTTAGTTACATATTTGAGTGTTTACATTCACTGGCTAAAAACACAGATTTTAATAATGCATCATTGCAACTCAAATCAACAGACTACATTAGTTAGAGCGAATGTTTCTTTCCCGATACAATGTTGTGGTAGAAATGTTTCAAACAGAATCTTAAAAAGGTGAACCTAACATAATTGTCCACATGGTGTGGTCCAGCTGAATACATTGTAAAAGGATGAGCTCAGCCTCTCATGGGAAATCAAATACTGATTTGGCAGCACTTGATGTGTTCTCACTTTAGAGCTTGCAGGTGCACAATACATTGTGTGGAGTGTGATCTAAACTTACAAAATAACATGTTTGCTGATAGATTGCAAGCAGACTGAGATTTAAAAGCAGATATTTGCCTTCAGCTGTAAAACTAGCATCGAGGCACATTACTGTCATGGTACAGTACATTACAGCACCGATCACTGGGACCAATAAGAATCATTTGGGTTTTGTTTAGACAGCTGAGTATAATAACAGACTGTAAACTGTTTTAAATTGTCCCTCTTTATTATTATGATTAATGGGGCAGAGAGTGCTCTGCAAATTTATGTTTCGATGCTCGTCTCACACAGAGAGTAAACGCAGACTAAATGACTCATTAATATCTTCAGCATGTCATTCCACTGTAAGCTAAATATCAGAATTCTTTCAGCAAAGAGTTTGTATTGTGCACCATCCAGTCTGAACTGCATCTGGCAATTTGTTTCTGCCAGAGCAGCCGTGGGAGTCAGTCAGCATTAATGCACTTGAGTTCACAGAAGAGCAGGTTAGAATTTCCATCTAGAGCACAGAGGAATGATGCATCAGCAGTCTGATGTCCAATCTATAAGGAAATTCAACAACTTTTAATCCTGGGAGTAAAGTCAATTCAAAAACTAAAACAATGTACTACTGTAGCACTGAATAAATATAGTTCTAACACTCATCTCTGCCACCTTGTGATTATCGGTATGGAAACGTGGGAAAACAACATGCACTGACAGCAACTATGAAAAGAGATTAGTCACAGCAGGGATTGTGCTTAAAAAGCAACAATGGAAATATGGCAAACTTATTGAATAATTGAACTTAAAATGAGAGCGACATGCTGAACGAAGAGATTTCAAGTTTGAATCAATGAAGCACAATTTAAACTGAATAAGATATCATAATAAAAAAACTTCATGTAAATGTGTTTTAGCTTCACTTTGGTCATGATATTTTTTGAATGCACCTCACTCTATTCTTCCATCCATCATCTTATTTACCTGTTTATTTCTGTTGACGAGATGGGAGCTGGAACATGTGCACAGCATGCATTGGGTGGCCTGCAAAGAGAAACCCTGGATGGGCTGCCAACACATCACAGATCATAAGTACAGACAGACAGTACATTCACACCTGGAGGTAACTCTGAGTTTTCTCATCACATGTTTGGTCTGTGGGAACCTGTCTGGCCCTGGAGGAAAACTCAGGGTCAAGATATCAAAAACTGCTTGCAGGTACTTTTTTTTCTTTCTTTTTTTTTAAATTGCAGTGTGAAAGAAAATCCAACAGCACTTGTGGTGTAAAGTACACACAGTAAAACTAAGTGATAAACAGTTGAGTCAATCTGATTGCAGCTCTCAGTCTCCCACAAACTGTAGTCCTATACAACTAAGCCGCCTTCTCAATTAGCAACTACTATTATCAACCTTACTATTGTTCCTGTTCATTCGACCAATCATGTATTAGGTGGAGTGTGAACTTGTAACCTTGATAACCCAGAAAATCTTTTAAGCTTCAAACATGTCAAAAAGTTGTATATTAACTCAATCTGGGCCATTCTCTAATCTAACCTAGTTCTGGTGCTTCAATTTAGCCAAGTCTTAAACATGTAATTGTCATTACAATAATATTAAAGAGAGATATTTTTATGAAACCTAACAGTATAGGTTTGGTTACTAAACTTAAGCAGACAAGAAATGAAAACGAATCTTGAGTCTAAGAATGATGGTCCCCTGCAGGACAGGACCCACAGAGTCCTGGCTGAGGGTTTGGTTGGTGTTGGCTGAGAGGTATTCATCCTCCCCTCCTACCTCGTTAAAGCCAATTCATGCTTCCCACATCTGTGTGTCCATGACGGAACGCATGATGTAAATTTCTACATGCGGATCCCTCTGTGGACGTCCACGTGAAGCAGTCACACGGACGGTCTGCACTGCAAGCACACCAGCTGTGCATGCACCGAGAAAACAAACAGTGCTTAATACCAATGCTTGTTATGAGGTGAGACTGTGCAAGAAGGTTTTCTGACATCCACAACTTTATAATTCATTATTTAAGATGCTATTTGCTACTTGAGGTCATCACTGCCAGAAATACTTTGAGCTCTACATGCTCAAACACAGTGGGAAGCTCCAAATTCACTGGAAACTCAGTGCTATGTCTGCCCACTGCGATCAACACACCTCAAGGACAGTCAGAGCCAGAATTTCCGAAATAGAGCCAAATTAATGTCTGGCTATCTGCCTTCATAATTTGTGCATATAGAAAGCATGCATTGGCCTATAGGCTGGTGTTACATACAGGTAGCTTGTGAAGGTCTGCTGGAATTTGTGTGGCATGAACCCTCTGGTCTGCAGCCCAAAATCTGTGTCAACTACACTCTAAGTCTAATAGTGCACATACCCAACATAAATATATGAGTATAGAACATGTAGATACAACCTACTGCACATGTGTGAACCAGAGACTCCTGCTGACTACAAAAGTAACATAAAAACAAGTATGAGTCTGTGGGTGTTTGCATTTGTCCGAATGCGCATCCCCAAGGGAGTGTAATCACAGCTTCATGCTTGAGGCACTTCTAAACTGGAAGCCTTTCCAACTACATCACAGTCCTACTTTTCAGTGAGAAAATGTATTTGTTTCAAAATGAAGGTACATTTCTTTCAAAACGGAAATGAGAAGTTAGTTGTATAGGAATATATTTTTTGGGAGACTTCCTTATTGATTCTTTTGTAGCTTGCTAACTTCAGTGTGCTGTACAGTAAATACTTTATGGCTCTTTTAATTGAGCCATAAAGTACTGTACTGTAGAGCATAAAATCCTTCTAAGGTTCTGTTTGTAGAACCAACAATCCAATGTAACAATCTGTTACATTGTAAATTTCCCCGCTGTGGGATCAATAAAGGTTTAATCTATCTATCTATCTATACCCAATACTGTTCATATGTCTCATCATCTAATTCTTGCATCACACTCAACTTGTGCCCGCAGAATATTTCCTCAATCTTTCAGAATGTTCATTCCAGTTGCTGCTTTAAAACGCTGTTTAGACAAATTTGCTGTATATTGCCTTTTTTTCAACACACGTGCACACACTTACACAGATGTCCAGCTGTACAATACATTAAAATAATGCGTTGAAATAAAGAATGCGGAGAAAAACACTGCCAGGAAACAATTTATCATGGAAATAGTGTGCATAAGGGAAGTATCTATCTCTCTCCATTTGTATTTGTTAAAGTTTCATGCCAGCGCTGTTGCAAAAGCCGTGATCGATCTGCTTGGGGCTGCCTGTGCACGCTGCAGCAGGCAGCTCTGAGGCGTCAGTCATTGCTCAAGTCTAAGCTCAGGGTCCTGCTCTCTTCTGGCAGGCCAGCCCTCTGTCCAACATCGGTTGCGGCATTTGAAATATTAAGCAGGAGTCGAGAAAGAGCAGAGTCAGGGTTCCACCTTTATGCATGTCAAACACACTGAATGTTATGGACCTGTGCCACAAATCTGACATCTCCCGGGATGCTGAGTGCTTAACCCCTGCTGTGGCTTTCAAACATAAAGTTTCGCCAAAATACAGCCAGCAGAAGGATACAAGAGACTGAGTAGCAGTGTTGTATGAAAAGAAGTGACTAAATTTAACATCACTACTTTATTTCTTCTGCTACATAAAACCATTAATACCACATACATCAAAAACATATCAGCTAGCACGCATGTCTGTGTCTTGTGCACAGGTGTGTGATTGTTGGTGCATATGCCGTATAAGCACGCTAAGCCTGACAGATCTATCTGGTGCAAGCCTTGAGTCTTTCTCTACCACCACACTCTCAGCTACATTATAATTCTGATGCTCCAGGTGCTCCAGTCTACTGATAAGGCAAAGCTCATAATCCATAAAGGAGCTCGGAGGGGCAGTATTTTTGTTTACTATTCAGGGATCAGCCTCTGGCAAATTAGACATTTCCTTCCATTTGATATGTCCATGTGTATTTATAGAAGGAAATAAATTGTGTGTCCTGACTTAAACATGGTATTTGCTGCTTTGATTTCAGCATTACTGGTCATTTACATGGCGCACATGGTGCATTATTACATGCGATGGGACAGCTGGCTCTGTCAGTGCAACAAATAAGATAGGTATGCTTACAGTCAGTGTTAGTACTTACTGGTTTTCTCCACTAGCACAGCTTTATTGCAGAGAATATACAGAGAAAAAGCAATGGTTGTAGGAGCACGATGCTGAAATACAGAAGCACCTCAGGGGACTAGAGCTTCAAAAACAGCTTGAAGATGAAGCTTGTTGTTCTGTTCCAAATACACAAAGGAGAGATGTCTGCAGTACTGTAATCTGCAACACGATCGAACATCACATTAGAATGAGCAAACCCTACTGAAATGAATGCACCTTCAATAAACAAACATAATCATCCTATTCAGTTTAAATTGATCTAGCAGGATATTTGGTGGCCTATAGATGGCAACAACAGGACAATGTCCCTAATATAAAATACACAGTACTGAAAATATTGCTTTACACATCTAACTGTAGATAGTGGCCGTGAATAGCGGCTATTCATTCAAAACTCCTAAATGAAGGTCATGAATTTAACAAGGAACATAAAGACACTGCAGAAAATAGTAGTAGTAAAAGTATTTGTAGACAATGAATTAAAGAGAACAGGTAGCATCAAAAAGATGTCGACATGAAATTTGTTTCCATTTCTTCTACAATCTTACGTTATTCCATGACAGCACACAAGTACTCGGTGAGATTCCTGAACATATCAGCTGTGAGATGTTGTCACAGCTGCTCTTGCACTGCATGAGCCCCACCGGTCTGTTCCTGGAGCTTTGGGGAGAATTTACCAGCCAATTTCTCCAGGCCCAATACTCAGTGTGCTGCGTGAACAAGCATTTCAGCTCTGACCTGGCCCAACAGCAACTCTCAACATGTGGATATAGTAGCCCATCAGTGCGCTGCTCCACTGTCGGGGCAAATTATAGCTCTCGGAGGCTATGACGTGGAAAAACAGCTTGACAAATTGTTCCCGGGTCACCCCAAGGGAGTGAGAGGGATGAGACAGACTATGAGGCGATCTCTGGCAATATGGGCCTGTTTCCAGAAGAGACAGATAGATGTTTCTATTTTTGTCCCTCCTTTGTCTTGTTATGTGTACACTTGACAGTAATTTTCAGTTGCTGTGTTACTTCCAGCAGATTTTCCAGGTGTAAGAACAAGGAAGGCACAATACTGTACATTAGCTTTTCAAGGGCTGCTGCTAGGATAATTTGCAAGGAGGAAAATTGGAGGCGTTTACATCATAATTTTCCTTTAGAAGCCCAAAGAGATTTATCCTGCTACGTGATACCTGTTTGTGCTGAGGTATTTCAGTTAAACCCTTGATCAGATTCATGAATGTGAATGAAACTGTGGGACAGTGACACTGAACAAAATAATGACTAATGGACCAAACCGAGGAGCTTTAAATCCACACAATGTTGTTCCTCCTCCTTTCATTTAAATTCTGCTCCCCTGTGGCATTTGTGTACAGTCTGTTCACTACAAGCATAACCTTTACAAAAAATTCACTTGGCAAAGACTGTGAATTATTCAATCTTAGAAAAATAACTGAAGAATGACATGTAACTAAGGCTTTCACTTTGCACTCACATTTTCAAACAATAAACAAACAGCCCCAAAAAATGACATTTTAACGTAGTTAAGATCTAATATTAACTATTGTATTAAACATGCATAATTTATTAACTTACTCAGTTTTGTCAGACAAGTGTTATCGAATGTAATCCTGATGAATTCAGTGCAGGACTACACAAGTATACACAACTGGAGCACACAACCAGCGTGTTTTGCAAGTAATTGTCTCACATATAATTGCATGTGTCTCTCTGTTCTAGTGCTTCTGTTCTTCTTGTTCTTGTGTTTATCAGTTTATGTGTTGCTGCAGTGCAAAATGTCACATCCCAATAAAAAGGCTAAATCAAAGCGAAAGAGAAACTACAAGGGGAAACTAGTGCTTTTGTAGGTCGAGCGTATTCCCTGTTAGGTGTGTATATGTTTCTAATGGCAACAGCATAACTCACACTGTTTAAAAGAATTCAAATGACGAAACAGACATAGTGCAATATTACCTTCATTTGTTTCCTTCACCACCAACCTCTAGAAGCAGGACTTTAAATTGTTTTCTGACCTCTAAAGGTGCTCTCACACCAAACCTGTTTAGTTTCTTAAACCAAAGTGATGCATTTCCCTGTTTAGTGAGGTTCATTTGGTCGGCTGTGAGAGCTATCGATCAAACTCTGAGGCTGACTGAACAACTACAGACGAATCTGGTGCAATTTGTTTGTGGTCTAAAGCCGAAGAGACCCACCAAAGGATTTAAAGTTTCTAGATTGAAGTGATTTTAGCATGTTTCTAAAGACTGTAGTGTGTTGTGCTTGTATCCTCTTGTTAAAACATAAGCACTTATTATCAATTATTATCATGAGTCAATTTGCAAGTTAATAATTCTAACAATGGTATTATCCATCACGTTTTAATAAACATAAATATACAAGTTACGAGTCTGCTTTCATTCACAAGAATTTTATTTCCCCACAGTTGCTGAAGATGAGAGCCACAAAATCTGTCCAGTCAACAAGTTGTCATTTCATATGACTTCAAATACCCTCAAAAATTCACCTATAGCTGTGTAGTTTAGTTTATTTGGTCCAGACAAAGAGAAGACAAGTTTACAGGATTGTTTTTTTTTTAGCTCAGAAGTTTTTATTTAAATCCCTAAAAACTCAATCTTAAATGCGTCAAAGTGTAAAAAGTTATATAGTTTCCATGAAAATAATGCCTTCATGCCTTAAAATAACTGAGATGCACCTTTGCATCTTCTAGAATGTGTTGATTAGTGAAGACGCCACTTCTGTCTCCGCCAACTCCATCACTGCTTACTGCAGCTGGAGCACACCAGCTCTATACAACACTACAAAGCCACTCAGTGCTATACAGTGCCAGGCTGTAATATTGGAGTAAACTGATTGTGAAGAAGAAAATGATTCATAAAGCTCCAACCTTTGACAGGATTGGTTTCTTAGGTTTGCTGCAGTTTCAAGATGAAAAAGCTCAGCCAGTATCACCCCTCACAGACACTAATGAACAGCAATGGTTACTGTATGGTCAATACATGCACACAACCCCTGTAACTATGGTTACCAAATGACTTTCCACAAATATATGCCACACATCACCCATACCCTGCAGAACAGGAGATTGCCCCTTCAACAGTTCACAATCAGCAGAGATTGGTTTAATAATAGTTTAGCTTTTTAATCCAGGCTCAGCCCCCATAATGACAATCACAGAACCCTGTGCTTTCACACCACAAATCAGATGCACCTGAGTTTTCCTGGAGCCGGATCAATACCCTCCTTTAGAGCCAATGACACCCTAACGTAAATGGGAAATAATGCCAGAATTCATCTCAACAAAGAGAGGCTAGATGTGAAAGGGCTCAAAGTCACCGGTTGTCAGCTTGGTTGTTAGGGTGCAGCAGGGGGTCATAAGGATTATCCAGTGACTTTTCATTCGTCCAGCACATCTGATTTTCTCTCTGCATGCTTTTAGAGTCGAAGGTTGGTGGTGGAAGAAGCCGCTGAGAAGACAGATCTGTTTTGCTGCTTTGAGTTGTGGTCAGATGACACTTTACATGACAGTTTTTCTTCTTGTTGTATTCCTGTCTCATTTCTATTTTGCTCTGTAAATCCTTTGTTGCTTTGCCGTAATAAAAAGCTGTACAAATATACTTGTACCTAACAGGCAAAGAACTACTGCTCCAGACTACTGTCACTGTTAAGATTCACCTTCTGCTTTTTGTAATCTATGCTACAAGTTGATGCACTGCTGTATTCTGATTACAATTTCTGTGCGTCCACCACCATTTTTCCTCCATCAGCCATGTGACTTGCTTTACCATAAAAACATTCATCAAACTGTCCTCTCAGGAGTATGTATATATATATATATATATATATATATCATATGCTACCCCACATCACTCAACACCTTCCAACTAGAAATCTGGGATTCATGACTTCTCTGTTGGTGTTTGTTTTTTTTTTTCTTTAAAGACCACTGATCCCTAAATATCCACTCGCTCACCTGAGTCATCCGCGTCTTTTACCCATCAGCTAAGCCCAGATGGCGGGCTTGAAAGGTGCCTGTCTCGTTGTAGGGGACCCCACACCAGCTGGAGTTGCACAGAGACAGCGGGGAAGCTTTGCTGTTCCCTCCTTCTGTTGGTGAAGTGGCAAAGCTGGCTGCTGCCCCCTGAGGTGTTTCTGCGGCGTTAGCTGAAGCTCCTATAGAGAGGAACCTGTAAGGTAAATAAAGTCTGTGTGAAGTGACTGACACCTGACCTCTCGCTGGTAGGAATCTACACTGTGCTGTGTATGCATGTGCATGTGCGTGGTCAGCGTTGAGGGATGCTAGAGACATTTTAAATTACGAGCCTGCACGATGTAAACCCGCAGATGGGGCAGTTTGCAGTTGTTTTGCTGTAGATTGTGCTTATATGAGGGTGTCTTTTTTTTGTTTGTGGTGGTCCAAAGAGTGTCAATGGGAAACCAATTAACATCCTTACAACCTTTTTATTGCACAATGAAGGCGTGATAAAACTTACCGCCCCTCTCACTGTGTGTGTCTGTCTTTCAGGAAATTGGCAGTGACAGCAGTGAGTGAGAGAACAAGCTGACAGTGAGCAGGAGGCGGAGGTTTAATCCTCGATAAAGATCTTAATGACATTGTACTGCAGAGATACTTCGTCTCCCATAACCCCAGTATACACAAGTGCTAATCATCCATCTAATGATCTTTATTCTGCCGGAATAACAACTCTTGGCTTTTGTTGTTTCATACACAAACAAAAAAAATATACACAATGATTAAATACAGTGCCACAAGTGCTGTTATATTGTTTCTGGGGAACTATTGTGATGATGAATTTGATCAGAGAGCAATTTACATTAGCCATTTGAATTCCAGGGAGGGCCTATTAGCTAAGCTCACATGCAGAGAATATTCACCGGCACACATCCACCTGATATGAAATAACTATTGTGTCTATCCGCGGTATCAAAGAATCCACAGCAGGCCAAAATTCCCCCATTCATTCACATCAACTTTGTAGAAAAGTTCATTTATTATTATAGCATTAATATCATCATTTATTTAATTTATTAAAGAAAACATCCTGAAATCACCCATGCAGTTTTCCCAGTGAATTTCCAATTAAACCTCTGAAAGAATTCAGTGGGGTGAAAAACACTGAGTAGGATGCAATCAGCAGGTAAAACAGGCTTTTTCCTTTTTTTCCCACCAGAGATGAGGTTATGCAAATAAATAAGGGGTGCATTTTTATGCTAAACCATTTCATCTCTGAATGTTTATTTCTTTTTCACACAATAATCAGAAGAGACTACCTTTCAAGACATAAATAATGGCAGTTAAAATCTGGCTAAAGTGTTCACATGTTATCAGCTGGAAGCAGATTCAACATTACGAAAGCAGCTCTATTTTAAAAATCAACCGGAAATCTATCATAAATGAGTACAAGTCAATGCGGGGGGTACCGTTTCATTCTGAAATCATGGTTACACTCAAGCACTAATTTCCCCTGATTGCTGTCAGACATACTGAGAAGTGAGAGGGAAAAGCCGAGGGTGGGTGATGGAGCAGATCCCTGGGGCAGGTGACATAGGAGACTGAACTGACGGACTAGAAGTTGTGTGAGCTAAGTAATTAAAATCCTCTCCTTGCCGTTGAGAAACAAATTAATATTGTTGGCTGTTGCTATATTTTACAACCTAGCAGCAGTTATACAACGATACATCTAATTTACATGACACAAAGCAAAAAAGATGCTCAAAACTGACATTTATGCTTCATAATAGTCTATAATAAGGGAGAAAAAAAATGTTGCTTCTTTTACACTTCCTTTCATCAGTTTCGTCTGTTCACTTCTTTGCCCCTCGCATTCCATTTTGTTCTTTGCGTGTCAAAATAATGATGAATTATCTGTGTACTGCTTCCCTTTAGCAAGTGTTACTCAGTGTAAACTCGACTATCTTATCTGTTCATAGGCTATTTGAAACTTGTAGCTTAAGTATGCATCCAAATAAATCATTTCTTATCGAGGTGAATTGCACGATGAGCCCTTGCGAACTTAGTTTAAAGGCCCCTTTCAGAACAGTTTCACCTCCCTGCTCAGTGCAAAAGAAAAGAAACTGATTAGAAATGCAGACTCACAGGCTCCTTTCTAAGAGGATGACGTTATTCTATTACAGGATTGAGTGTTTAAGTCACTCTCTAAAGCCACTGCATGGGATTAGATTTGTGTAAATAGGAAATGAACCTGAAATTACATTCGAAAGAGAATAAAAGCATTCTGAAATTAAAGAATGATCTCAAAGGCAAATGCTGCATGTAAACCTGCAGAGAAGAACTGTTTTCTCCCTTCTGGCAGTGAGTGTTATTACAAAAAATTGTCATTGCATGCCATAGATCACTTTCTTCAGATTGTTATCCTTACTTTGAAGTTTCTATGTTAGCTACATCTATGTAAGACGTAGCATTATTGATGCATCAGTACGTGAGTTTCGCCACAGAAAGCAGATTTACAGTGACACCGACAAGTAAGACCACACATCTACCTTGTGATTAATTTAGACCAATTATTTGCTTTCTTTTTCTTGCTAAATTTACGTGATGCTGATATGCTTAATCAGTACACCAAGGGTTCCATTATAACATGTGTATTTATATGTAAGAATCCCTCGCTACAGCCTTATTTATAGATTATTATTATCTTTTAGCAGCTGGGATTTCTTGCTTCCACAGAAACGTGCTCTCCCAGTTCACTGATACATGGACACAGTGAGAAAGCAACGTGATATTGTTGTGACTCTGGTGACAGCTTTGTCTAATGTTAGGATCCACTTCTTTCTTTAGTTTTATTACAATAGGGCAGAAGATTACTATCAATTGCAGCCTTAATTGTGTAGCTACTGGCTGAGAGCAGTACACTGTCAGAAGCAGTGGATCACATTCAGTGGCGTTAGCAACAACATCTTTTCCATGAGGCAACCACTGACACACTAGTATTATGGTGGCATAAGGTAGTTTAGCATATTCCTTACCAGAGTGACTACCTTGTGACTAAAAGAGCAGGATTAGGCCGCTGAAGGAGAATATGCTCAGTGCTCATCACATCTCCAGGGTGAGCTGCCCCATCCTCTTAATAAATCCTGCAGAGAATACAAATTATATTAACATATGGCTACATGCCCCACAGGTCTCCTTTACTCTGTGTTACTGATCAAATTCACTAGCAGAGCTGTACCCAACTCAGAAATTTGTCAATGGAATCAGATCTGGTGTGTGATTCAACTATTTGGTAATTTTGGAAGACTATCTAGCAATCAGAAATTCCAGGAGCATGCATTCCATTGATGATTTCAACTACATTAATACAGTCACATAAAAGCAACAGAGTCATGAGAACATATTTAAGGCCTTTGCAAACCTAGTAAAACCCAGCAGCATACCATGCAAGATTTAAATTGTACAATATTTGAATTGCAAACATATAATGTCGAGCTACCATATGGATTTGTGGGAGTGATGAGCAGCACTGATGTATTTCAAATTAAATCAAGTTCTTAGATCCTGTATATTTCATAAATAAACAAATTAAACTAACATCTCTTTTTCATTTCTCTTCAAACATATAAACAACAAAATCTAAACAATACTTAAAGAATCAAATAATTCAAAATTGGCTTTATTTTTAGATAAAAACAACAGGTTATGCTTATCAGTCCATTGTAGGACTGTTTCCCAACATAATACACAAAAAGTATTCCAAGTAAACAAATAATTGCATGAGCACTTGAAAATTAAGATTTGAAATCCTTACAATAGAAAAATAAACATCTGATCTCTCTTAAGTCTGTTTTCTCCTGCAAAACAAATATCCAGGAAAAAAAAAAAATAAAATATATATATAGATATATATAGATATATATATAGATAGATAGATAGATATAGATATATACATATATATATGTCAGATGGCATTGCAGGATGCACAGGATGCAGACTATGTGTTTGACTCTTGGGGACAACTTAGAATGACAACCCTTGTTTCCTCTCTTCCAATTTACATGCCCTGCATCAACTTTCGTGTCATCCAGCCAATACACCTTCATTTTTTTTCTGAATCTGATATGGTCCTTCTTGTTCCTATTCAGCTGACATCAGCATGGCTATCTCCTTCACCTTGTAATTCCTTTCCTCTGTGCTCCTGTCCTCATGGCTCCATTTGTACAAGGCCCTGCACTGTTTTTTGACACTCGACCAGAATCTTCACCATTTCAAATATCTCATTGCACTGAACATCCACTAAGAACTACAATTTTTTTAAAATGCGGATTGATTCTGCTTTCAAGTCTCTCCAGCAGCTCCCACCTCCTGTCAAATTTTCTGCAGTGAGCTTGCCCTTCACCGGTTTAGCGGCTGCACCGATATTCTCGAGCACTGGCAGGTGGCATCTTCAGACTGATGCTCATAGGTAGAGTGGCAGACAACAAAACATTCATGTCCTGCTACAATAACTTTGTAAGAGCAATCCTGAGATTCAGAACTGAAACGATACCCTCTGCAATTGTCCCCTGTGGCGTTGTTAAGTCTAAATCTCAGACAGGAACTGCAGTAACTGGCCTTCTCACAAGATGTACAAGCATGTAGAACATGACGTTCCACTGAGTAGAACATCTTGGGTCAGTTGATGTTCAGTCAGTTTCTGTCAGAGTGCTGCTATGGCTTTTTTGAAGTGGCCAGTGACCTGTGACGGTTCAACAGAATGGGTCCTTCTTCCACTTCTTTTGTTTTCAAAAGAAGATTCACAGTTATTTTTGGTAAAACAAGCATTCACTGCATGTTATGCAAATTTTCAGCTGACGTTACATCTAAATGTTGGTCGTGAAACCTGTTAAATTTGCTCCACTACCATCTCTCTCATTGTCATATTCTGCCATCTCTGCATGCATAATTGTGTCTCTTTTAGGTACACTGTACTCTGGATAGAGAGTTTTCATTAGCCCTTCAATGATGCTACCTCAACAATCTTTACAGGGCTCATATTGATCCATTCATCCATTTTCTTCCACTTAATCTGGATTTGGGTTGTGGAGGCAGCAGATGAAGCAGGTCATTCCAGATGTCCCTGTCACCAGCAGTTCTTTCCAGATCTTCCTGGGGGATCCTGAGGCGATCCCAGGCCAAATGAGCTACATAGTCTGTCGTGGAATGTGTAGAAATGGTCTCATATGGTGGAACCAAAAATAGATATATTGGTGTAGGCTGCACCACACCTAATGGTAGAAACTACACTTTATGATTAAAACGGCGCTCGTTAATTTAGGGGCACCATCCTCAGCTTGCCTGAGCAAATCATCAATTTAAGCCAAGTCTCAAAGAGACTTTCATTAAAATGAAGCTGATCAGTCTCGTTCTGAAAGTCACAAACTCTGATTTCATTGACCTCCAGTTCCCAAAACAAAGAAATACATGGTAGAACCTATGATAATTATATACAAACATGAACTAAGTCCACAAACAATCAATAAACAACAATGACATGACAGCAACAGACAGTGAATAAATGAATGAATAAATGCAGATAAACTAATGAACTGTGGTCATCACTGGAAGCAGTTGGTAGAAAAGGTGATGAATTTAGAATTTGGAATTAGGAAAACAAATTATAATTTGTAATTCACCTGTTTAGCAGAAGGAAAGTGATACTTGCGTCGCTTTTGTAGTAGTGAGAGGGAGGCCGCTGCAGGATGTGGAACTGTGATGATCTGCTGGATGAATTGGTTCAGGAACGCAGAGACGGGAGGGAACTTTGGCAGGTTTGCATTACAAAAGTGTGCCAAAGTAAAAACACTAAGAGTCAAAGCTCGTAGTTATAAAGAAAATATTGGCGCTGTTGCAGTTCTTAAATAGTTCTTAAATCCAGTTGCATTCTTCAAAGAGTCAATTTTTCTAAGATCCTTTGTTATACAAGCCCATTCTTACAAACCCAATTACAAAAACAAGTTGAATTTTTATAAAAGCCCAAGTTACATTTGTGTTACATTTGTGTATCGTGTGTGTGCATCTTCCACAAACGCTTCAGATTCAATGTGTTCTTCTTCCATACTGGTCCTGATGAACCTGGTATCGGAGACTGAGTCCAGATCGTCATTCCGATGATGGTGCATTTCTTTAATTTCAGATTTAAACTGTTCAATTCATTCCTGCGTAGAAAGTTCTGGGTGTTAGTTAGGGAGATCAGAAGGTCAGAATGCCAATCCTTCAGAGGTGTGGTCTTCCTCACAGTTGACACTTTATGACCCTTATCAGATTCTCGTGGAGGTAGGAGGCATCCTGTTGTCTTCAAAAGTGCCATGAGTGGTCCTTTAGTAGTAAACATCCGATCAGCAGATGTTCCATTTGGAGGTGGTGTCTTACCAAATTTACAGCTTTGGGAGAGGGTCTTTGGATCTTTGTGTGTTGCTCTGGAATGTTCTGCTCCTTGGTACGCTCCAGTGAGTTGCATGTCTGCCCCGGGGTCTCCTCCCAGTCGGACATGGTCGGAAAACCTCCAAAAGAAGTCTCCCAGGAGGCATCCAAACCACCTCAACTGACTTTAAAATCTGTGATGCCGTTGGCAGTTGTCTGTTTCCGAGTCTCTGTCAGTAGGGGCCTAAAAAAGAGGTTTTTAAGATAATTTTGGATGTGAGGATGATCATCTTCATCACTGTCAGCAACAAAATGTTCCACTTGAAGATCCCCAGTCAACAGATGGGGTCCAATTATCAAACTAAATACTTTACCACTGGTCAGAGTACAAAGTTAGCACTTATCTCCAACAAATCTTTTTTATAACTAACAAATTTATGTTTATTTTTTAGGACTGACTGAAGCCATTATCCAGGGCACACTAGTTTGCCTCAACACTACTCTAGGCTCTACCTGTCTGCAATTAAAGCTAATACCTCTCACTCCTTCAGAGATTAACTGCCAGCAAAGTTCAAAGTTGATGACTTGATGTGTCTGTCTCATTAGGCAATATGTATTTACTTATTTTCTTTTACTTTAAGGCTAAGCTTCTTGTCCTTGAGGGAATGTTGAATTACCACATGCATCCATCATCTGGTGTTAAGTCCTCTGTCCTCCTGCTCCCCTCCTCTGTGGACTCCCTTGTACTGACCTTCCTTGTGGCATCATGGGTAAAATGCTGCTCAAGCTTAAATCAAGCCCATCCTGAGCAGACTATTCCAGTACCCCCCGGGGCAGAGCTTGTTACAGATGTAATTAATCAGCCAACAGATCCTCCATGAAGGCCCTCCACATCAGAGTAGAGCATGATCTAAACAGCCCTAAGTAAATGAGGATAGAAATCAAAAGGAAAGCTGTGTAGGAAGTCGATATTTTCTTAAACCCAAGCAGCTCCTTCTCAATTCAAAGAGAACTTTTAACCAGGGTCTGTTAAAAAGAACACAGTCAGCATTTGATGAGAAGGAAGACTTGATAGATGTTCAGTGAAAAGGGCTAAATCAAGCCATGGACTCTATCAAACAAGAAAACTGCAAGATCACAATCAAAAGCAATTCTGTCACTGTCACAGGATGATGTATGACAGAATTAACAAGGCAGAGAAAGAGAAACAAAGAACAGAGAAAGAAGTATATTGTGTATTGGAGCGAGACAGCGCTTGACAGAGAGAGGTAGATGCAGAGACGAAAAGGAGAATTTTCAGTCAAACATCTGATTTAATACTTCTGATATTGCAGCACTGACAGAATCAACGACGGCCTCACCTGCTTTCATTTTGTCATGTCATTGTAATTTCATTTCCTACAGTCTCAGAAGACCCAGGGACATTTCAACTTTCTTTAATATGACAGATGTCCAATAATTTCGCATTTAATCTCTGCCCTGCGGGCGCAAAGTATGTGAGGCAGCAAATTGATGCCACTGTAGTCAGTGAGATGGTGGATTGCTGGTGATTCTGAAATTGGATACTTACTCATCCAAATTCACTGTCCTCATTAGAATGTCAGAATGAAGTTGAGCTAAAGCTCCATTTTCCTTTTTGAGTCATGTCTCTTCTGAAAGTTAAATAAGGCACAGGAAACTTTGCGCCCAGGACACTAAATTCAACAGGAAGAGAAATGCTCTTTAAAAGTGTTCTTCAGTTGAGCTAATTGCTGCAATGTTGATATCGTCTAAAAAAAATAAATAAATTAAAAAAAGTCTTTGGGTGTCACACTTTTATTTTACTTTATATTAATTTGGTGTGAGAGTGTGAGAGAGAGACAAAGAGAGAGAGAAGAAAGCAGGAGCAGGGAGGCTGCTAGAAAAGGTGATTGAGCGAAACAGAAATTATATTGGCCTGGCAGACTCCCCCTCTACTCACTTGTTCAATAAAATTCACATTCGCTTTCTGTCTTTTTTTCCCCTCTCAGCTGTAAATTAGTATGCTCACTGGATTCGCAACACAGAGGTGAAATTAAAATCATGTAGCTTCAATTAAAACCATGTTGCTTTGAGAACCACCTCGTAACACTAATATCTTATTCCAGCATCTCAAGACTCCTGGTAACAGCTTCCGTAGTGTGACTTTCTAAATGACTTGTGACACAAAACAGTGAACAAGTGATGAAATTTATTATGCAGTGAGGCTTGTTAATGTTTTTAAAGCATATAGGTTGTGCAGAGTGGCTGGCTTTAAATTGATAGACGATCTTATATGAATACTTATACCTTCTGATGTGGAAAAGTTTTTTGTTACCAAAGTTCACATCTTTGTTCAAAATTTAAAAGTTCCTTACAACTGCTTATTGGTTCAATGTATTATCAATCTGTGTAATCTAGAATGGCATGTTTTGAGGAGTGAAAGCTTTGCCTAGCTTTATAATATATTGTCATACAGAACAGCTATGAATATAATAATAGAACTGATATTTGCATCGTTCCATTGGAAATCTACTTTTGCAAAATAATTATTTAAAGATCCCATCTGTTTAACTCTCTGATGCACAGTGTAGGTCAGGAGATACCCATTTTCCATTGGATTTGGGTCACTTTTGACCCATGTTGTGCATCAAAAGGGTTAATCCTGCCACATCCACTTGGTGTTTTATACATGCTTCAAGAAACACAAGTGAAAAAAAAGCAGTCAGTGTCATAGCATGGGCATCTTCACCTTGAAGTTGCAGACTACCAATGGCAGTCTCAGTTACACAGATTTAGACATCCAGAGTTTCATACAAAAGGATCCAAACATGAAAACTTGCAAGGTGAGGTGTTCTGCATTATTATTCTGCAGCACTTGTTTCTGGTTTGAACATGTATGGCTGAATTACTCCAATATTAGAACTTGAAATTGTGTGGTGTATAGTAGTTCTAGACTGTTAGACCAGAGTTGGTAGGTTTGAGGTGAGCTGGTGTGCTCCAGTAAATGGTGGAGGTGGGGTGAGTGGAGATAAAGGCAGAGATGTCATAGATCTGCACATACTAAAAGAAGCAAAGCTGTAAAGGTCCAACTAATTTTAAGGACACAGGTGTCATTTTCGTATTTAAAAAAATCATCATACACAGAAATTAGATGTTAGGGGTTTCACCATTGATTGGAGAAGGACTTTAATGTATTCTCTCTACAGTCTTGTCCAGGATGTGGAATTTGAACTATGAGTTTGTGGTGTTTTGCTATATACCTTTTAGAATCCATCCAGCTGAAATATGTGCAGGCTTTAAAGATCTGTTGTTCTTTCTTTTCTTTTTATTCTTCCCAATTGAGTCTTTCTTTTTCCTTTTCCAGTTGTTTTGTACAGGTCGTTTTTCCAGAAGGGATTGAAGCATCGGGTTAACTTGGCACTTACCTTTAAAAGCTAGAAAACACTAATCAACAACAGAGTTTTAAATAGTCTTATGATTGATGTTTACCACCATCAACCTGCACAATATATGATAACCCTGTCCCAGACACATTGTTAAAGTGGTACGGTACAAATGGGAAAACACAATAGGCGGACACCCAAGACACAGACATGATTTATTGGGTACAAGTAGAATGCACTGTAAACCAAGTGAGAGGGAACTTTTTAATGGATTCTCTGTGAAAGACAAACAACTGGGAGTGTTCCTGTTCATCTTATTGAATGGAGTTCAGGCCTCTGGCACCTGCCAGGTGAACTGTCAGAAGTTTAACAAGCTCAGTGGTTTACAACACTTGGATCCCCTACTTTAATTTTGTCTACTTTCCACCCTCTTTTTGAGCAGTAAAATGGCTAATATCCTATTGTGAGATTTATTCTGTCCACTAGTTGGCTGCCTGGCCACAAAGCCTCTGTCAGTCTCAGTGTGCTGGCACAGACGGAGCAACAGCAGTCAGTATAAAGTGGCATCAGCACAGCCACGGAAAATCAATAACACTTTACTTGTGGTAGATGTGAAATATGAGATTAATGAAAGATGTCCTATTTCTGAGAAGGTTACATTTTCTTCTAATGTGTGTTTGGTTATTGACTGACTGTAGTTGCATTTATTATAATTTGGTCAGATAAAGAGGAGAAAAAAGCAATAAGAGTGTGTCACTTGTGGTCTTGCTGACTTGCACAACTGTACAGTATACAGCTTTTTAACTAGACGCATTGCTTGATGGTTAATAAATTGTGACAAATGCATCCATTAAATCTCATTCTGGAGACTTTCCCTAGTGTTTTGGCATTCTGAATGCATACTGGGGAACTCCTAGGCTCTGACTTACCATGAGGAATGATGACAAAAATACGCACGACTATCACTACAAGACTTTTCATCACTTATCCTTCGGGTAAGAAAAAGATCAACACCCGAGTGAAAAAATAGATTCTCCGTGTTAAAAATGACTTTCTGAGGAGTTCCGGCGAGCAGGCAATGGAGTAGACGTGTGCCCAGTTGGCTCCGCACAGAAACACATATAAGTCTTTTTATTTGGCGTCGTGAGAAAAACTGAAGCCTTACGTACCATCTGTGACATCCGAGGAAACGGGTGATTTCTTTGAAAATGGCAAATAACTTGCGAAAATACAAATTTACACCGGGCAACAAAACTACAGAGGAGACGAGCCCCGAGAAAGCTAACAAAGCACCCGGGCCTACACATCCTGTAGGCGACTCAACCAGCAAAATGTCAGGAAAAGGTGAACTTCAAGATCTAAAAACTGAGTTGCTGTCATTCATGAAGATCGAAATGATCGAACTTTTTCAAAGAGAGGTGACAAAGGTGATTACGCACGAAATCGAGGGCATTAAAGCGGAGCTACAGTCAGTGAAAACCGAGATAGCTAACAGCACAGTAGCCCTTCGCATCGACATGGAGACAGTCAAAACTACGGTTGTAGAGATGGAGGGGGCGCTTTCTGTACACTCAGATGACATAACGACACTGCAAACCAAAGTCCAAACGCTGGAGAAAATCGTGGAGTCTCTGCGTGAGAAACATGTGGACTTGGAAGGGCGCAGTCGGAGATCAAACATCCGAATACTGAATGTGGCTGAGAGCTCCCCGTGTACGCCTGTTGCTGTATCCAAGCTAATCCGTGACGTGCTAAAGCTGGACAGGGATGTACTGGTGGACAGATCACATCGCTCCTTACAGGGGAAGAGAGCTGATGGCAAACCCAGACCGATCATAGCCAAACTGCACTACCCTCAAGACTGCGTCGACATCCTCCGCCGTGCACGAGAATCAGACCCACTGCAGCGCAACGGCCTCGACCATCCTCATCTTCCCTGACTATCCACCAAAGTGTCGCCCGCGCAAGGATCGCCTTTAACGACGTGAAAAAGTCGCTGCGAGGTCGAGAGGGAGTGCCTATGGGCTCCTTTACCCAGCCCGGCTGCGCATCTCCCATGACGGCAAGGATATGATCTTCAACGACCCAGCTAAAAGCCCAAGCGTATGTACGTGAAAAAATGTAAGGAGTGACTAGGCTTACTACAACAAACGGTAAAGCCTCGCACTACGCAAATAACACTATCTTTTTCAAACGATAATCTTGAACTGCTAAGCACAATGTTGTATATTGGAAAGTTAATTGTGTTGTTAAGTTAATAAGTGCTGAAGCAGGTGTTTTCCTATATCCCTGAGTAAATTCAGGTAATTACATATTTTTATAGGATGTGTTACAGTAGTCAATCATAAAAAGACTAATGGACTAGGCCGCCAAAATATATATATATATATTTTTTTTTTTCTTTATTACTGTGCATTCTAAAAGACTTATCTTAATTCTAAATGCACATGGAGCCACCTGTAAAGCTAGAACTCTAAACAAACACATAGGCTATGCTAATGTGTGGATTTTTCTTTCAAGGGTTGTTCTATCACCATGTTCTTGCTGGTGATTTTGGGGGTTTAGCGCCTGTTGCACCAAAATTTGTTTTAAGATCATTGTTTGTACTTTCTAAGCTGATTATTATTGACCTCTCTGTGTTTTTTAACCCAACCAAATATTACTCTTGTCACTATGTGTCCCAGTCCACATGGCTAGATCACCGTTGAATACTCAGTCCGGCCTCTGCCAGGTAAACTTTGTTTGCTGGAATGTTTAAATCTCTTAACAAGCCGGCAAAAACGTAGGAGGGTGTTTTCCCACCTGGAGAGGATGAACGCTGACATTGTCTTTCTCCAAGAAAACTCACCTAACTACACATGACCACTCAAAGCTTCGATTGCAATTGGGTAGGACAATTTTTTCATTCGAACTTTCACTCCAAATCTAGGGGAACAGCTATACTCATTAAAAAGAACATCTCTTTCACCCTTGGTAATGTTGAAAGCTGACTCTAACGGTCGGTACATAATTGTGGTGGGCAGGCTAAATAACACCCCTGTTGTCTTGGCAAACATTTATGCCCCTAACTGGGATGATAGTGCTTTTTTTACGAGACTATTTCTCAAATACCAAATATTGATTCACATCACCTCATCCTGGGAGGCGATATCAACTGTGTCTTATCACCATCACAAGGACCGCAGCTTCATCTAAAACAGTACAACCAAATCGAACAGAGCAACACAGTTAATAAGCTTCTAAAAACTTATGGGATGAACGAATGTTTGGAGATCTAAAAACCCAGGCCGAAGATGCTACTCTTTCTACTCGCCAGTACATAAGACTTTCTCCCGAATAGACTATTTTTTTATAGATAATACTTTGCTTCCACTTGTAAATAAATGTGAATATCACGCAATAGTAATATCAGACCATGCACCACTATCGATGATCCTGAACATGCCCTCAAACATCAAATACCGACCGTGGAGATTTAACACTCTTCTGCTTTCTGATGCAGAATTTGTCAAATTTATATCAAAGGAAAGTAGATGAGTATTTGGTGCGAAATAGAACTCCAGACATATCGTCTGGATTAATCTGGGAATCACTAAAGGCATATCTTAGAGGCCAAATCATAGCTTATAATGTCAGAATAAAAAAAGCTCAACATGAACGCCTCAGAAAGATTGAAAGTGATATTTTAAGACTGGACAATGCCTTGGCTTGCTCTTTTTCATCTGAAATATTTAAAGAACGCCTGGCTCTTCAAACTGAATTTAACTTAATAACCACAAAACATGCAGAAAACCTCTTAAATAAATCCAAACATAAAGTATATGAACATGGGGAGAAAATTGGGAAAATCCTGGCCCATCAACTACGACAACAACAGGCTGATCAGTCAATTCTTGAAATTAATAATGAACAAGGTGAGAAACTAACAGATCCTATAGACATAAATAACGAGTTCAGTAAATATTACTCGGAACTATATACCTCTGAATCGTGTGGTAATGAAAAACAACATTTGAGACCTTTTTCACAAAATTTACCCTTCCAACTATTAGTGAGCAATCGGCAGTAGATGTAGAAAGACCACTGTCTGAACAAGAAATTATGAAAGCTATTGCCTCCATGCAGAGTGGAAAGGCTCCCGGGCCTGACGGCTTCCCAACCGAATTTTTTAAAACATTTTCTAAAGAGCTGTCCCCTATCTTACTTTCTGTTTATGATGAATCATCTCGATCTGGTGTCTTTCCAGAAACAATGAGGCAGGCGGTCATATCTTTAATTCATAAAAAGGGCAAAAGTAAATTGAAATGTAGCTCATGTCGACCAATTTCATTGTTAAATGTAGACAATAAAATATTTGCCAAAATTTTAGCAACCCGCTTAGAGCTAATTGTCCCTTCAATAGTATCCAATGACCAAACAGGATTTATCAAAAACCGATATTCATTTTATAACATCCGCAGGCTTTTGGATATCCTGCATAGTCCCACTCCACCAGATACAGCAGAAGTGGTCTTATCACTTGATGCTGAGAAAGCGTTCGATCGTGTGGAGTGGGACTACCTTTTCTATACTCTTAGAAGGTTCGGTTTTGGTGTAAAGTTTATATCTTGGATCCGTATGATATACTCCGCCCCTCTAGCTGCAGTCCGTACAAACCATAATCGGTCAAATTTTTTCAAACTAGAACGGGGCACACGGCAAGGGTGCCCATTATCCCCTCTATTATTTTCATTGGTAATGGAGCCCCTAGCAACTGCAATACGTAGCGAACCTTCCATTAAAGGCATCCAAAGAGGGGACTCAGAGCACAAAACCTCGCTGTATGCTGACGACACCCTCCTGTATATATCGGACCCACTCCGGAGCCTTCCTAAACTATCCGATGTTCTTGAGAGCTTCGGAAGGATATCAGGCTATAAGGTAAACATGCAAAAGAGTGAGCTAATGCCTATAAACTCTGTGGCTAAACAAATCATGCCGAGCCAATTCCCATTCAAAATAAGTCAAGATAAATTTAAATACTTAGGTGTATGGATAACAAAAAACTACAAGCACATGTACAAAACAAACTTTATCCCATTATTAGACTCCATGAAACAGGACCTCGAACGATGGAACACACTCCCATTATCATTGGGAGGTAGAATAAATATTGTTAAAATGAATATCTTACCTAAATTTTTGTACATTTTTCAATGCGTACCTATATTTCTAACAAATGCCTTTTTCTCCCTTATTGACAAATCTATATCTTCATTCATATGGAATGGGAAAACTGCACGCATCTCTAAAAGTGTGTTACAGAGGCATAGAGAGCAAGGGGGTTTTTCACTCCCAAATTTCCAATTCTATTATTGGGCATCCAACATCCGAGCAATGCTATTTTGGTGCTCCCCCTGTTGCAGCCCTGAATGGTTAAAACTGGAAAATATGTCGTGCAGTTTTACCTCCCTTCACTCTTTGATGACTTCAGAACTACCTCTGTCTCAACCGATGTGCAAATTCTCTGCAAACCCAATTGTCAAACACTCATTCAAGATATGGTGTCAATTCAGAAGGCGTTTTGCTTTAAATGATATGTCAATCAATGGTCCTATTGCACATAACCATATGTTTGCTCCTTCCATGATAGACGATTGCTTCTCAACCTGGGCTACGCGTGGCCCAAGGACACTGAAAGACTTGTTTATTGATGGACAGTATGCCTCGTTTCAACAACTAAAAACAAAATTTGAAATCCCTAACTCTCAATTCTTCAGGTATCTTCAATTACGCAGCTATATGTCAACCACGCTCAATCACTTCCCATCACGGCCCCCCGACTCTCTTCTTGAAACAATGTTAAATATAAACCCGCTTTCTAAGGGTGTCATTGGGAAAATATATACTTCTATCATTTCTTACAATGTACAGCCACTTGCACATACCAGAAGAAAATGGGAAGAAGAGCTTGAAATTGTAATATCTGAGGATGAGTGGCAATCTGCAGTGAATAATATATACTCATCTTCAATTTGCCTAAGACACAAGGTAATTCAACTTAAAATTGTTCATAGATTGCATTGGTCAAAAGTTAAACTAGCAAAATTCAAACCGGATATAGACCTAAATTGTGACCGCTGTGAAATTGAGCAAGCATCATTATCACACATGTTCTGGTTTTGCTCAAAATTGGCACCCCTCTGGCAATCAATTTTCAAATTCCTCTCTAGCGCATTAAAGATCAATATTGAACCAGAGGCCAAAATTGTAATATTCGGCATTATGCCTGAATCTACCAACTCAAATAAAAAACAAAAGGAAGTAATAGCCTTTACTACGCTAATTGCCCGCAGGCTCATTCTCCTTAATTGGAAAGAAAAACATCCACCATCTTTTAGAATGTGGCTCACCGATTTCCTACACCATCTAACCTTGGAAAAAATAAGAAATTCCGTCAGAGGGAACACTGAAAAATTCTTCAAAATCTGGCGTCCTATTTTGGACCAGATCCAAGAAGTGGATCCGTCACTCATTACAGAAGAGTAAATAATAAACTATTTACTTTCACACGTTAATCAACAGCAGAGAGATAAGAGACATTGTATTATTATTATTATTTTTTTTATTTTTTTTTTTTTTTTTTTTTTTTTTTTTTTTTTTTTTTTTTTTTTTTTTTTTTTTTTTATTACTATTATTATTATTTGTATTTTATAATATATATATATATGTATTTTATTCCTTGACTGGTGCAACAGTGTGGGGGGGGAGGGATTTGGGGTTATGTTAAAAGAAAAAAAAAAAAAAAAAAAAAAAAACGGAATTGTATTGTACTATTTTTCTGTCATACTGAATCTTCAATAAAAACACATTGAACAAAAAAAAAAATGACTTTCTGCAGCAGAAACCACACAAGGATTTCTTTCACATATCAAATAACGCTTTGCTGGAACTGCAAAGGGCGATGACATAAATCATGTGGATGCAGTGACAGGTGTTTGGAGAAAAAGTACGATATTTAGACGTGAACAGATTGAGAAAAGAATATTAATCTGAGTTCCACAAACAGGTGGTGGATGAAGTAAATAAGAATGCAAACCTTCTCTCCAAGCAGCACGTCCAAAAACAGCTGCAGTTAATGTCACATTTCTGGTGGCATGAAGCCAACAAGCTCTTGAACTGAGCCAATTTTTGACATAAAACAAAGTCCTGGTTGCAGCATTTATTTTCTTCCTCTCCACTCTGCTACTGTTTCATCCAGTCAGATTGCATGAAACATATTCAGGGATGTTTCAAGTTAGGTCTTGTTCACAAGTTTGCACATATTGCTTCTTATCTTTTGCAAAGCATTTTGGCCTTTCATCCACATGCAAATGCAGATTTAGATCAGTTAAAACAGATGTTTGGGAAAACTCCTTTCTATGCTAAGATTTTGAGAAACTCCACTTGCAGTGTTGACATGTAGACAGAGTACTGAGACGTTCAGATACAATGGCTCAGACACCCACATTCACTTCTAAATTGGGTCTCATCCATCACTACATTAGCCATCATGTTCTTCCCTGATTTATCATGTCCCATCATGTGACTTCACAGCTAAGCAATCGACCCTTTGCTTTCTGTTAACAGCAGCACATGCATGCCGACTGTATGTGAATGATTATGTGTTCCTCGGTGAGTTACATGAATGGAGATTATTTCTAAAATGATTCCAAAACGTTTGGACAGAGATAGCTCTTATTAATTAAGGTCGCTTCGGAATCAAATTCTATAAGTGCAATTGTTACCTTTGAGTTGTGTGATGTGGACATGGTGGCTACATTCAGTTGTAAAATAAAGAGCAAAGGTCCAGCTATTTTTTGTCGTGACACCGAAGGTCTGATGGTACATTTCCAGAGGGGCATTTATAGATGTGAGTGATTGCACTGCTTCTGAATATTGGGTCCTTGATGTTCATACTCAGTGTTACAGTCAATGATTGGCAGGTACTTTTCAATAGGAATCTGATGAACCCTTACTTGGACGCTTCCTCACCCTGGATTTCAAACCAGACCAACATTGCAGCTACATTTTCAATACAAAAACAATACAAAGCAAAACGCAATGCAACAAAATGTGTTTCTGAAAACATCTGAGGAGAGAAACAAGACATACCGCTGCTAAAACTGGCTTCATTATAGACTAATAATAGTTAGTTAAGAAGTGTTTTTGAAGTTTCCAAAGATGGTGGACCACATTTAACACTTCTCATTTGCATAAAGTAGCACATACTTCAACTTTATGCAAATAAGGAGTGAGCAAAGTAATCCCCCATCTCTCAAAACGCATCACAGCGCTACCAGAATGCATTGCATTATCACTCACTAAATGTGGACTGCAGGTATAAGTCTTGCATTTCATGTGGCATTCTCCTCTTCCACTATCTGTGTGTTACCATTTTCAAAATCTCCTTCACTATGGGAAATGGCAGAGCTAGAGACCTAAACACAGACAGGTTTATCAAAGATTTGGAGGATGTAATAAGGCAGGCCTGCTTTGCTTCTTTAGTGGAATTACTATTTTAATGACAGCGTTTACCTCCTGGGCTTAGTACTGCCCAAGACGATTGTGACTGATCATATGACATACAAATAAGCCAGAGCACTTTTCCTTATAGTAGAATGATAATCGAGTGCAGCCAGACCATTCTCCAGCATTGACGCTGTGGACTCATCTGGCCATGCGAGACTATGCCACTACCAAATTTAACCGACAACTGAAAATGATGATCACACATGTAGCTTTTGCTGCATTTGTTTGACTCTTCAGGTTGGTGAAAAATGCTTTAAATCTTTTCAAAAAATTTGTGACAATTAGAACAAATGGTTATGAATGGAAGGAATTTCTGAACAGATTTTTTTTTTCACTACTATCACATGCAACAAACTAATAAGATAAGATTTTACTGCTGGTATTTGATATTTAAAATCCCTGAAAGCACTAATCTTATTTATGTATTAGACCCTCTGCATTGCACCACCTTTAGAGTATTGGGTATTTTGTTACTGGTCTCCAGCTGCCAGTTTACCACTTAACGTCTAAAGCCTGGATTATTTCAGCCCTTAAGCAGTGCAACAGCCTTCCCCTGTTTATTTAATACATTCTGCCTGTCCACTTTTGCAAACATTTTTTAACTTCTACCGTTAAAATACCATTTTCTTCTTATAAAAGACCTATTTCCCTCATGTACATCTATATATAGTCCCACATTCCCTCTTTCCCATTTGACAGAAAAACCCCAGTCGCCATAAGATGTCATGTAATTACAACAAGAACTCATTTACAATTTGATATTTTTAGCCCCCGTGTGCATTATTACAGTGTATTAGCTTTACATTTTCCTTATTGAGCTTAAATAGAAAGGATGCAACAAACAGCCCACTGTGGAACTTGAACTCTCGTGCCATAATGAGCATAATGATTATACAAGGAAAGTCGAGGTTAGTCATTATTATCCTCCATCTGTGACTCCAAGTGTTGTTATTGGAACAGACTAAATCACAAATGCTGCACATCGGCGAGGAAATGACTTATGATTCTGGATGTGACGCTCTGGCACATCGCTGCCTTCTGCTTACAGAATCAATGCTGTTTGCAGGGAACATTTCGCGGCAGGAAGTTAAATTCAGACAACAATGGAAGCACTCGCTTTCCCATCATGGCTGCAGCTATTTCCCTTCTGTTTTGCTGTGTTTTCACGTGTTTAATTTCCGCCTCGATTAAAAACAGTCTTCATGTCTTCAGCCCCTCACATGAATCACTTTTCAGTCTACAACAGTATCCATCTGTTATTTTTCTCTCTACCCCAGTGAAAACAAGCACAGCTCAGGAACCTCATCCCACACACTGACCAATACCACACATCATGTTGTCATTAAGCCATGACTGTGTGGGCTCACTGCAATCAAGAAATACAATGTGCCTACTTTTATTTTATTTCCCTTTTATTTTATTTCCCTTGTGCACAAAAAAAAGCCTTTACAAAGCCTTGTGTCAGTCTATCTGCTCTTTATTTCAGTATGTTAAGATCATTTTGTTATTTTATGGACAAAACATTTTGTTTTTCTTATTAGCAAATGAAACCAGTGAGAAATATTTGTCTAAAAATAACATTATGTAAGGCTAAAATAATTGTGTACTGCAAATCAGCACCCCAACTTTATTGTTTCTTTTTGCCAATTCATTGGGTCCAGTTTGAAGCTTTACTTCTTTGCCTTTATTTAGTGAAAAGCTGCACTGAAGATCTGTTTGTAGCTGACTGAACAGACCTTGCTCTAAAAAACGAGTGCTTAGAAAATCCACATATGAGGAGGGACTTTACAGCAGCCCAACACTATCATCATTCCATTACTCAGTTAGTTCACTTCAGTTTCACCAAAGCTCTCTGAGAACTCTTCTGGCATTGAAGGTGGTTTTCTGTGAGTACGATACAGAAGAAATTGTAAGCACTGGTTTATTCCCCATGAGAGGGACTTCTTTAAAACCAAAAACTGCCAAAGAGAAGGTCCAAAGAAAAACACAAGTGTATCGCTGCCACACTTATTGTAATTGCTGTAATTGGCCTTTTCCTATCACCTCTGAATAGTGCTTTTTCCTTGTAAAGGGTAATGGAAAAACTTTTGTTGTATAAAGAGGCTTGTTTAGGATACTGGCAATTTGTTGCTTAAAGATATTACGAGCGCCTTAGGTGACAACGTGATTGTTCAATTAAAATAGTCCCTGGGTAAGCAGAGTAGATTGCAACAGGGTTCCGCAAATTTACACTTCATGGTTTCGAGGCTTCACTTTAAATTGTGTGTACATTTCTGTTGCCTTTGTGTCATTTCCTCTGACAACTGAGACATAAAATAAGGATTGTGCTAAATGGCATTTTTATGTCAATATTAATTACAGATACCATATTACGCAGTATAACACACTGAAGCTTATTTCTAATCTCATTTTATACATGCTACCACTTTACAAATTTAAAGTGAGATCCTATGAAAAAATGGAATCTGTAATTTTTCATTATGTTTCCTCACGAGTAAAATATATAGCTGATGGATGATAAACTGGTGGCTTACAGAAGTTTAATAACCTTTGTCTCAGGATTTAAATATAAAATTGTCTTATCACACAAACAGTCAAACTAGTGGGCACTGTCAAAATATTAAGTCTCCTCAGTTAGAACTAATTCCAGAAAGCCTTTGAATAATATACAGCCTCTGTTTCTATGAATGTGTTTGTTTACTGGTACGCTGCAAACAGCCTCCAAAAGCCGCTGCAAGACTAAATGTTGGGAGTGACGCTAGTAGCCCATGAGGCTATAATACTAATGACATACCATTAAAAAAGTAGTCTGATGGATTAACTGTAGATGGGTGAAGCGGTGCCTGACAGAAAAAAGTTTATGGATAGTACAGCTGAATGATTTGGGCAAAGTATCTCATTGCAATTTTTTCTGACAGATATTGCATTTTGATGTGTGGAGTAGTTTTTTGAAGTCAAGTTTCAGGTCAATATTGGCTGTGAATTAGATTTAAAATGTGACAGAACATTACTGTTACCACAAGATAGCATTAATAGTACTACTACCATATGAAGGTATGAATTTCTGAAACCACTGCCATGTCAGTAAAACAATGTCTGTAGTTTAAATCGCAGTTTCAAATCTATTGGCTGGGTATTTGCTAGCTCGTTGGGCCCATCCTGGGAAGAGTTTTTTTGTTCTCCAGGACCTCCATTTTCCTTCCACAGTCTAAAAACAAGAAAATTAGGCTTTTAGGCTTCTATAAAAGGAAACGAGACCTCTGCTTTTGGTTCTTGAAGACATTTCACCTCTCATCCAAATGGCTTCTTCTATTCTGACCTTTAGAACTGAAGGTCAGAACTGACCTTTAATTCTGACTATAATCATTGACCTTTCGAATGGAAGAAGTCTATTGGATGAGAGGTGAAACGTCTTCAAGAACCAAAAAGAGAAGTTCAGCTGCTTCTTACTGAAGGTCTTAGGATTAACATGAACTGGATGGTTGAATGTTCAGGAGGTGACAAGTTTAGGTCTATATGTGTTAGCTTTGTGATAGAAATGCGAATGCCCAGTGTGTGCGTAGAAAAGAGAAAATAGTTGGGTTGAAGCATGTCATGAGTCACGGTGTTGAACGTGTCATAATTTTGTCCTTCGGCAACGATTCTGGATGAACTGTCAGACAGAACGATGGACAGAAAAACTGACGTTGGCACACTTTGAGTCATACTGCTAAGGTGTCTAAAAATAGAGCAATAGGTAAAGAGAGATTGTTAGCTGACACTGTAAAGAAGATAACCTGGCTTTACTATGCTGAGCCATTGGAAACACCCACCTCCCTCTAAACATGGAGCCAATTTAAAATCATGACGGTCACACCATATGTAGGTCCGAGATAAATTTAAATTGGACTAGCTCAGTGAACTGGGACTGGGGCGGTATTGTATGTTAATGGCATGGCCTCCTCGGTGGCTCCGCAGCACCAACCGAGGAGCAAGGTTACATCCAACATAGCAACTATGCTCCCATTTGCTACCTTCTTTTAGAGAAATCAAAAGGCATGATGGTTTATTTCAAGGAAAACATGGAAAACACCCTGAAATATCCATTATGAAAATGTAAACTAATGACAGATACATGACCTTTTACTTCTTGTTGTTTTTTCACTTGATAGATAACATCAGTCGTTTAACTTAATGGCCTCATTTACGTTGATTTTGAAATGTGAAAGCCATTTTTCCAATGAGTATCACATTGTGGAAAACAACACGAGAAACAGAAACCTAATGATTACATGACAACCGAGTGCTCTTAACTGCACAATGAAAATATAATTGTGATGAACTATAATGACATGGTCTGATTAAGTTGTAATTATGCTGAACGCCTATGTCTATAAAAACAGCTTCAAGTCTAGAAACCAAAGAAAAGGAAGACACAAGACAGTAGTCACTGTGTCTAACATATGCTTTGGCTTAATAATTTGTGGCCTTTGGTTTACAATGATTAGTAATCCAACTTTTTGATTACAGTATAAACTACAAAAAAAATGTTATTACTCAGGAGTAGAGATCATATCTTTGGAAAATTACAGACATCAAAAATGTATTTAATAAACCCAACGTAGGTGATGTGTCCTAAAATTCAATAACATAGTATTAGACATCACTGAGCTTTTAGAAATCGAAGGGGAACTCCACCAATTCTACACTTAAAAGTCTATTTACAGGTCTTGGGGAGTACTATGGGATATGTCAAGAGAAAGTTGTAATACAGCCTTTTGTGACTCCAGAGGGAGCTGCACAAAATTTGATAAATTGCCTCAAGTGATGTGATGGCAAGTTTAAAAAGGAACAAAAATCTGGGGGAGTGGAGTCAGAAAGAAGTGAGGTTAGCAGACATTTGCAGCTCACTTTTATACTCATACTTAATGTTTGCTTGATGCCAGCAGGTGAAGGCTACTTAAGCAACTGGTGGGATTATGCCCTCAAATCTCCAGTCCGAGTCTTCTACACATCAGACATTTTTCTAATGAAGTAATTGATGCTTTTGGTGTTTGCATGTCTTTGGCTGTTTCTGTTTACAGAGTGAGGGAAGGATCTGTGCATTGGTGTTTGAAGGCATGTACCATTCAAAACATTTTAGTATAAAATTCAATTAACTTGTCAGACATTTCTCTTATTTGTTGTGTTAAATTCGTACTCTTCAACCCTCTTTTCTTTCATCTTTGAAGCTGAAATATATCCTGGGTGTGCTGACAGACTGCACCTTTTGCCGTTGCGAATGTAAAAGGCCTGGAGGCCAAAGCAAACTTAACCAGTGTTTAACATTCTATTGCTGGGAGTTAGCCGTGTAAATAATGCATAGGTGCAGTAGCAGCAAAACTTGTTTACAAGAGCAATTATCAGCTCAGAATCCCTCTATGTCCCTGGACCTGGAAGCACTTTTCAGAAAAAACTTCAAAGAAGAAGAAAAAGCGTGAAAAGCACAAAACTTGCATATGATTTGCAATCAAGACTTGTTTGTTATAATATCATTAAAATATATGACATATTGATACAGAATAGCTCAAATTCCACTTATTTTACTTCTCTGTACAAACCTATAAATTGTTGTACAAGCTTAAATCGTGCTATGTGAAAAAAAAGTTCTTTTCATTAGATATCTTCTTGGGACACCGTGAGCAACTCTAGCGCAGACCCATGATCTGACTTTTCAGTTAGTGTTGTTGCACCTGCTGTGTCTGTACAACTTACACATAATACAGACAATGGTAACCTCAGCAAAGTTCTAGCATCATTCTGTCAAACATCAACTTTGAAAGAGGTCTTATCAGCCAGTAGTAAACAAAAATGAAATGCCTCACTGTTTCCCTGCAGCTCATTACGCTAATAATACTCTTTTTTCATGCCATGAACATTTAATGACATTTGTCTCATTAACTCCTAAATGTCTACTGGTCTCTGCTTCATTAATTGAGTAAAAAAGCAATAACATGTTTTGATAACTCCAGCGCAGTTACAGTTTGTCATAGTATTGTCCCATTAGCACTGTAATGACAATAAAATTGTGTATATTTTAATGTATATTATATTATACAGCCTCAAATGTGATGTCAGGATGAATCTGAGGTTTCTGTGAATGCAACAGTAGTGTCAGGCTTTATAAATGTCTACATGCTTTATGTAGCTTCATAGAATGTACACAAAAAACAGTTTCCATCAATAATCCCAAATGGCATCCTTCTGTCTGCACAGCCACAACCTGTGGCAAGAAACGCAAGAGCTATTGTTTCACATCCACCATCCACTGATCGGCACCACACTGATTAGATGGCAGCACGTTGTGTGTGTCCCTTACGCTGGCGTCAGTGGCAGGCAATAACAGAGATTGATAGTCGAGTTAGGACGGCCATTTGGGGCCTTGATCTACGGCATCGAATCTCAAGGGATGAAGCCATCCCAGCTGCACTCAGCTGCCCAGGGCCGGTGGTCACAGTAATCGAGAGGAGATGTATTTATAAAGTGCCCTGCTCAGCAACCCCGCTCATTCCAGTAAATCTGAGGGGGAGCTGAAAGGGAAAATGTCACAACCCAAGGACACTACAAGGAGCTGCCCCTGCCATCGCCAGCAGGTAATTGGGGTGTCAGTGTGTCCCAGGATGCATTTCCTGCAATCACACCTTTTGGCTGTTACCTAGTGTAGCACCTACCTGCCAGTATATTGAAAAAGAGACCGTGAGAGAAGAATGGAGACAGGAGTGAAAAGCAAAAAAATGCATAGTGCACAGTGATTTGTTTAAATATGAGAGATGTGATTTTACATACATGTAGCAATTCTTTGTACTCAGACGGATTCAGATGGCACATGTAGTGTTAAAAACATGTCATGACAAACTGAAGTGTTTACATTAAGGCAGCTTAATGTAGACACTTCAGCATCCAGTCCAAAAATATCTCTGAGCGTTTTAGCTTACTAAATGTTAGTTATTCATCACAGCTGTCCTGCAGCGCTTGCTATTTTACTTGCTTAGCCAAATGCTTTGGTTTTAGCAGCCAACACAAATCTCACATGGAGTTATCGATTGGGGCTTATGACAAAATCTATACGAAATACATTGAGGTATTGAAAAGAGAGCTGGGGAAAAGGAATTAAATGGCTCGGTGTAGCAGGAGAAAGTAAAAGAATATTTTGGTGCTTTTGCTGCTTTAGTGTTTCAATCCCCAGTGCAATTCCACCAGAAAGACACATGCAGCTGTGGGACATCTTATCATATCCAGGTAACAGCAGTTTTTAGCTAAGGTTTATTTATAGGACTGAGCATTGATTCAAATCGTGAACTTGTTCCATGAAAGTAAAGGCCTGAATAAAAAAGAATTTGCTGTAATTGTTGAAAAGATGCAACAAAGAACTGACATGGCACTAGCACAAGAGCAAATCCACAGGGACTGCTAATGTGTTGTAGATGTTACACAGATGTCCTTTCAATTAACTAATTAGAAAGAAGGGGAAAGGATAATGATGTGTGCCTGCGTGTGCTGGAAACATCCATGTCTCTTCATCCCTTTCCCTGATGCAAGGCTGCCACTTCTAACTTGCATGACTGATGGAGATCAAACCAACACTGATGTGTAAATGAGGACAAGGATCCACCATGTCCATGTGAGAGAGAGAAAGTTGGCTGTGTTGATAGTGCACACTGTGAAGGCTGTGTTACCATCCCACCGACTGCAGTATGGGAATGGCATTTCAAACAGCGGCTTTTCTTCCTCAGGGAGCAGGATAGTATAAAGTCAAATTCTTTCATATTCCGAAAACAAATCCTCTTTACATCCTCCTCATTTAGCACTGCTTTCTATCTCTGTTCAGATTTAATTTCAAGTGCAGCTATGTAGAAACACCATCAAAAACATTATAGGACATGATATATATTAAAGAAAAACAAAGGTATATACTGTATATAAAAAAAACGCCATATGATAACCAGGCAACTTCACACAGAAGAAAACACAGCCACAGGGGAAAAAAACAAGCTACAGAAGCACACATCAGCAATAAATAAAAGAAACAATGATAAATAATACAAACAACACAAAATATATCAGCAGCATATGCAGACTTTTGGAAGAACTGCTCAGGCACAGAGTCAAAAACGAATTCCGCATTGTGTGAGGCGCATGTGCAGGCATATGGGAGTAATGAGGTTATCACAACAACATATGGAGGACAGGAGCTAGTATTTTTAAGGCTGCATTTAAATACAGAGGCTAATTATGTTCATATAAGCAAATGGATATAGGCCAAGCATAGAAATGTTCCTGTTTGTGAGTTACTGGCTGTGAATGTATTCAGAGGAATGCACAAACTGAACATTTAAGGGATTTTGTTGATGGAAATCTGTATCAGGAACCAGGGGAGTCTCCTTATTTTTCTCTAACTGTTCACATTCCCTAGATACAGACACAGTGGACAAATCATTGTCACTGTGCTGAATTTAACAGGTTGTTGCTGGCAAAGAGGCTCCATGTTTGCTATTTATGAAAAAAATAAACAGATGATTCACTGACAAGTCAATCAGTCTTATCAGACATATTCAGGTTTGCAAACAATGGCAGATTTATTCAGTGTCTGATGTTCATCAGGTTATAACAAGGCTTCTGTTCTGTTAATGTGAAGACTGCTTATTTAATTATTTTTTGCATTTCTCTGAATGACATGAGAAAAAAATGTGTATATGAAAGACATTCAAAAATCAATGTGTGATTCAAAAACAGAAATAAGCAGTTGAATTACTTTGTCATTTTTTGACAGTAAAGCTTCAGTCGCTTAAGATGCCTTTTGTTCCATAATTCAAAAGCTTTTGTATTTCCCATGAGAGCTCTGTTACCAAATACTGTAGTTGGCCAGCAACATACCACAGGAGGAAAGCCACTGAATGGCTGTTGATAACAGCAAAGCTCAGCCAGGAATTACAACACATTTGAAAATATATTATCTTGTCACAAGCAAAAGAAAATTCTTAAACACTGTCTTTTTGAACTGAATCACAGCCAGTTTATCAAAGAGGTCACAGCTTCTTTCTGTACTGAAAATACTGTTTAACATCTTGTCCAAGGTCCAGGACTAGACAATGCACGCCATCTTCCAATTAGTAGAAACATTCTATTACGTATCTTTATATGGTTTAATACAGGATGTAAGATGGACTTCTCTGTGTCAGAATCAAACACTACAACTTTCAGCCATAACATAAAAACCACCTGTAAGTCCCCTTTATGCCACCAAAACATCTCTGACATGTCTGGAAATTGACATCGGAATGTTAGCAGTGGATCCTGTGGGTCCAGTGAGATGTGAGGTGCCCCCTCCATGGACCAGGCTTCTTCTTCTGGTGCTTAATCAGACTTGTATCTGGAGAGTTTGGATGCCAGTTGGGCTCTTTGTCATGTTTCTCAAGTCAGTTCCTGGAGTGCAATGTCCTGCTGAGGGAGGCTGCTGCCTTCTGGAAATACCATTGCTGCGGGTTTGCAACTGTGTTTAGATGGGTGGTATGTGTCAAAGTAAGAGTCACATGAATACCAAGACCCAAGGTTTCCCAACAGAACATTGCCATGTGGCAAGATAATATCTTTCACCTGTCAGTGGTTTGAATGTTGTGATGGTAACGAGCCGAGGATCCTTTACTCCTCCTGAGTCTAAGTCCTGTCCATCTGATATTACCATGAATCTCACAATGCAATCAAGGCCTCCACAGAACAGCACTGTTGGTAATAATCAATGGTACTGCAAAAGCAACACGATTCTAATAAAAGAATGCAAATTGTACTATTTCATGCATAGTGCATGCTCGATTTGCTATTCATGAAAATGAAAGAAAAATCCACTATTCTCACTGTCTTTAATTATTATGATTGACAGCAGTTGCCATTGAATTTTTTTTTTTATTTCAACAATAAATGCAGGTGAGAAGTTCTAAAACAAGACGAAATAATGAGAATCTCATCCAGGTTTTTAAGCAGTAATGACTTTCTCATGTAGAATAACCCACCTCTTTGACTCCACACCTATACTACTCCAAGACTACAATCCAGCTGAGACTGAACTCAGATATGTGCTACACATATCCCCCGTGTGAACCTGATACAGCCCAGTTATTATTCCCAATGGGGGTTAAATTCACGGGCAATTGGTCAAAGAATATCCAACACGATTCACCTGGTGGAAAGAAGTATAAAGTAACTGTTAAGACAGGAAATGTGAGATATGTATGTTGGCAAGAGTGCTTATCAAATAAAGGCTTTCCGTGATTGTTTTAAGCAGTAGGTTGAATGGCTTGATGGGAATAAATCACATTTGTGGCGCTCTGTCAAGCATACAGAACAAGAGAGACCCAAACCTCCTTCCATTTCTCTCTTGGGTCATTAAATTCTCTGTTGGTCATGGTGAGAGTGGTTTATTGCTCCCCAGATCCCCACTGTCTCCTTAGGCTTCCTCCGATTTGTGAAGAGACAAGTCAGCATCATTTCATGAAGTGACATGTTTATTTAAATTATTTTTCTTTATACAGTGTAAGATGAAAATTTCTCCATTAAAACTGAGCACTTAATGTTCTTTTCAACTGTACCTGACTATGAGATGTGCATAGGAAGAGACAGAGGGTGGCAACTCTCCAGGCACTGACTTAACCTTTAAAAACTCATCTCTACGTATAAAACTTAGATATGTAGAAATTTGCTTGGTTTTATTTTTTTTAATACAACAAAAATAATCCATGTATGCCTTAAAATGGCTTACATGTAACTCTACAACATGCTTCATTACTTGAATTATGTGACGATCGGCGTATGTTGGTCCTTCCGTCTGTTAGTCTGTCTGTGCGCAACATCAGTCAAAAACGGAATAACGGATTTGGATGAAATTTTCAGGGAAGGTCAGAAATGATACAAGGACCACCTCACTAGATTTTGGCAGTGAAGTGGCTTCTAGTCTGGATCCACAGAATTGTTAAAGATTTCTGTATCATTGCAAGATAGCTTTACTGTAACTATGACAACAAGTGAACACTACGTCAGCTGCCTGCTGCGATCACGATTGCAATCCTACTACAAATCCACCGCTGCGGACTTATCTGTCAGTAATCATACAACAACTTAGCAGCCTTGGCGGAGTTCTGCGCTCTCTGAGTGCTTTTCTTGTTTCAGAATGCAACTACCTTTATCCTCCACCATTGTCTCTGCTGCTTGACCTTGAGCATGCCAGTTCCGCTCAAACGCTGTAAAACTTCTCCACACTCCAGTGGCAAGCTGTTATATTGGAGTAACTCTGCCACACATGTTCAAATCTCAAACCGTTTCTGAAGAAAAATAAAGATACAGAAAGCCCCATCCTACAAGATGATGGGATAGGATCTTTAGGTTTGTTCATAGACTGTACATAAAGGCGGATGAATCTTACAAGACGCTACTCGTTGCTTTCCTAAATAGCAGTTTTAAAGCTCAGTGTGATGACTATAGCAGAAGCCATGTCCCTGGCCCCTATGGAGTTGTCATAATTGAGATAAGTAGCTATAGAAACCTGGACAGGTTGTTGCACCAGGCTGTGAACATTATGTTATTATATAACATCATATTTCTGCTGTAAAGCTGGGCATTTTAACATGGCAGTACACAACATACAGATTAAATTGCTTTTTGAGCCAGTCTAAGAGGCCATGGATATATATATATATATATATATATATACCCACCATATGGACCTGACATGAACATCTTCACTGAGTTTGGTCTTAAAGACAAACAGAGCAGGTACTAATTAGAACCTTGATTGTTCACAGTGGAAAATTATACAGCTTATTATGGCCAGTTTTTTTTCCTAATTAGCAATAATTTGCCCACATATGATTTCACAAAGGACAAAGTTAAATAATATACCTCTATGAAAGGAGAGCAGTATTTTTAAGGGTAAATTGAGAGGAAATAGAACTGAAGCACTAACATCAAGTCTTTCTGCCACCTGCCTCTGAAAGCTTTTATCCAACAAAAAACCTCAGCAAGAACACAACCCCTGGCCTGTAATTTGAGCAGGGATGGAAATGAACTTTTTTGTCTGCCTGTCACTACAGCCACTCATTTATTTATTTATTTTCTTTACAATTTATTTTATTTTACCAGCTACTTCCTCACTTTAACTGCAAGCGTGTAACTTCATGTGAACAATTAAAAAACAAGATCATGATTATTTAGGTAAATGGGCTGTCTTACTTTACAAGCTGAGTGTTTCAAACTTAACAGGTTTGGCCAAAAGCATCTGAGATTTCAGGTATTTAATAAAAAATGTCTTTCAAAAAAAAGATCTTTGAGATCTTTTGACATGTATACTCTCGTATAAGTCTTACTTGACTGTCTTTAGTTCTTGGATCTCAACAGCAACCTAAACACTTCAATCAGTCCAGTCAGACTCCTACCACACAGTCCGGTTGTAATACTAATTAGCTTAGCCACTCACTTAGCTAATGAATGAAAGGATAAGTAACAGAACTTCGAGTAGAAATGATCTGTTGCTTACCCAGCAGTCTCATTATATGTCTATCTCACTGACAATCTATAGTACAGAAACATGCAAACAAGCTCAGTAATATGAGCATAAAGCTCCAGCATTAGCTCTCGCTGTCTGAAAATGAGTGTGTCTCTCCCCTGCCATCCACGGTCTTTTTTTCCTCTTCCTGCATGTACGTCACTTCCCCATTCACAGGTCAAAGAACAAGCAGGATTACAATTAAACATTTCTACCATAAAATAAAATATTCACAATTAAACCTTTTAACCAGGAACTTGATACTTTTAATCACAATGAAATGTATGGATTTTAACAACCGTTTATTGAATTATTTATTGTAAGGTATTTATTATTTATTAATTATTTATCAAACCTTAGTCCCAACACCATTACACTATAACGTATGGTATTTCTTTAACCTGGCTACATAATAATAAAGTAAAGTCATTATAGAAAATGAAGAAGCAGTATATATGTAGAATTTATAGCAGACCAATTCTATTGGACTGCAATACATTTCAAAAGTTAACCAAATGAAGTGGCCTGTATTTCCAGCTGTAACTTATATTACCTTCATTCTAATATATTAGACAATTAAGACTGCCTCCAATTAAGATAATTAAATGCTTCTGGAGCAAAACTGCATAAGCTGTGAACATGTTCATTGCATTTTGGTTTTACCTCTTTGTGCTGGTATTCTGTGGCTGCCATACAACAAAAGAAATGAAAATCCATGAAAGACCACTATGGGCACAGTACTTGAATCTGTAATTCTCCAGCAGCAGCTCCATCTTGGACTGACCTTTTGGAAATGACACAGAGTGTCATATGCCTGCTGTAATGACCCGCGAGTGCATTGGCTCTCCCTCCATCTCTTTTTCTTACTTATGTGATGTACTAGACGCAATGGACATGCTCAGACACAAGATGCAAACACAAAAGGCTGAAGTATTCTGGCAGAATTAAAAACTGATTAGCTTACGCCAAAATGATTTGGCTTTTGTATTTTTTTTCTTTTTCTTTCTTTCCTTTCCAAGGATCAAGTGGTGAAGCTGTGTGTCCTGCATCATTTGCATTTATATAGCACACATCCATAGCGCTTGTTCCAGGAGCTCTGTGAGATGTTTAGTATGTGATGTATGCATGTGGAGTAGGCGATGTGTTTGGTGAGTGTTGAGTGAATATATTATGTTTGTCCCTGTGTGTACTGGGGTGTGTTAATTTAAAGAATGGCAAAGTCACAGACTACATTGTGAGTTATATAAAGATTTTGGCAGCAGACAAGGCAGCAGTGCATCTATTACCAGAATCTTCTCCTTCCTTGAGTCTGGAGCATGGAGAAGTGAATCATACCAAACTCCTTAGTCATCCACCCAACTAAATGTAGTTTGTGAGTGTGTGTGTGAAAAAGGATGACAATTCTGTAGATTGTTGAAATTGCCAATGTGTCAGGTGGCCTTGAAGTCCAATCTTAGTGAATTTGAGCATAAATGCGCTGCCAGGGTATCACTGTTGCTTTAACGTGGATATCAGAGGACATACAAAGAGAGAAAGAGGCAGGAGAGGCAGGGAAAGCACTGAACAACATATTTTCTCTTTTGGTTACAGGCTACACCAAGACTTAATTAAAATATGACTAAAAAAACAACTCTACTACAATGCTAGCTTTTCTTTACTATGCTTAAATGTCGAAAATGAGGGCCAAAGAAGAAGAAAAATAATTTTTTTTTCCAAGAAGTTTTCCAAAGTGCCTTTACAATTGCAAATAAATATCCCTCTATGACAGTTTCTCCTCAACATTGACTCACCTTTTCAAAATAACACTCTCATTCCCTTGAAGTCTGATGTTGTCTCACAGGGAAACTCACAAACAGACGACCACAGGGCTAAAAGGCTTAAATACGGGAGTGTAAAATCCAACTCTACAGCCTTCTGGAAGCTGTCAAATATTCAGCTTCTCCATATGACAAATTCTGCAGTGCCTCATGTGGGCTAAAATAAAACTGGGCTGGTGAGCATTATGCCTCTCTTCCTCTCTCTCCTTCAGGGTTTTCTGGATGTCAGGGATGAAAATGTGAAAAGGTAGCGTTATGCTGGGCTGCAGGTGGTGAATTGAGGTATTAGTTTCTTAACCAGAGCTGAGCCGAGTGCTAATGCTTGAAATCCACACTGCTCCTCGTCACTCTTGTCGTCTAGTCTTGCCACTCCTCAGGTTTTCTGTGTTTCTATTCCTTTCCTCCCCTTGTCTGACATCTCATTTCAACTTTCAACCCATTCATTCACCCTCACACCGAGCACGGACTACAATTTGCACAGTCTGCCTTAAGTTTGCTCTCCCTGCTTTTCTCTTTCATTAGCAACGTGTCCATTCGTACTCGGCTGAAATTTGATTAGACAAATGCTCTAAGTATTCCGAACCTTACAAGAATACACTCAGAAATACCTTGCCTTTTGCATTGCTGGTTCAGAGTTAGAATTCAATCTCAGATCATTTCACCCAGAAAAGTGATAAATATGCATTTGTTTTCCAGTCATTTCAAACCTTTACAGTTACCCAGCAGTCTGTCTGAGCAACAGTCTGAAAATCGACTTAGCAATTTAAATGGGATCAGAGGAGCTTAGAAGGGGCAGTTTCCCAAAAACACTTTGTGCAGTCAAACTGATAACTTTAAAGGTTTGAAATCCTCTGTGTATGTGATAACACCTTTTTTCACAGCGCAGGGTGCTGAGATACGTGAATTCTAAAGCACTGGTATAAAAAAGATAAAACAGTAATTATCTCAGACACTTGAAATGAATACCTTGGACTTTTAAATCTCATAAACACAAGTGTGTGACTCCCTAGTTGATGAAAACCGTAAAACTATGTTTAATTCCCAGGCACCATGACAAGTGACACTGCTGCTGATTTTCCTGGGATTTCGGGGTTTTTTGGGGGTTTTTTGGAGAGAAGGAAGAGAAAAATGTGCTGGCAGTGGCAAACTGAGAAAGTTTTGAAATACAGTAACTGGCAAGATTTGTCTTTGAATGCTTGGATTATAGTTGCACATGGCAACACTGGTTTGTCAGTCTATTAGTAAAATAATTAAATTCACAGTGAAAATGTTTGTACCATTATTGGAAGGATCTCCATGATGGTTCAGATAATCAGGTCCCCAGTGCATGAATCTTAGTCATTTGACTTCATATAGTGGCATCAGCAAGTCTGACTTTTCAAGTGCAATTTATGATAAAATATCTAAAATCCAGTGATCTGATACATTGGCAAAATTTTCTCATTGCATATGACAAAATGTCTTACAGTGCAACTCAAGCTCCACAAAATTACACTTCTGTTCCACATCTCATTTACATTTTGAAAGAAACTCTTGAAAGAAATTTAGTTGTGTAACAAAGGTATTTTCACAGTAGTGATAAAGTGGGAAAGCCTTCCAATTTGTGAGGAGGTATGAGGATACTACAAAAAGTTCTCAGCCTCACCAGAAAATGTCACAGGAGAAAGATTGCTCATATTTTTCAACATAGTCTCCTTTAACTTTAATAGACTTGATCCACCGATGTTCAAATGTTGCTATCCCTTCGTGACAGAAGGTCACATTTTTAGCCTCCAGATACTCCTTAAAAGCATTCATGACTTCATTGTCACTCTGAAAATGGCAACCACGCAATTGTAAATTCAATTTGGGAAGCACAAGTCACACGGTGCAGGTCAGGTGAGTGAGGTGCAAGATGCAACAGTTCAAACCCACATTTAGTTGCTTCTGTCACCTGAGCTGTGTGGAACAACAGCACTCTGGCTCAAAACTTTCCTCAGCTTGTTCTTTGGTTGCTTCAAACATTTGACTTTTTGCAGACAGTGATATAAATCTATATAGTAAACATAGTAAACCCTAAAATGGGAGTTACAGCCCTTTGTTTCTTGGTGAGGCCACACATTTTTGGAGAGGACGGATGCATAGTGGCTCTTAGAGACACAGCGCAGTGCAAGCCAGGCTGAATTTTTGCAAACTTTTAACAAGGTTACATGACTCAATCAATACAAATTAAATGTATTAAAATTATACATTTTCACCTCAATTAAGACGCTTAGGTCTGAATAGGTATTGAGCAGAGAACATATACCCCTCAGCTCTGTTTACTCATTTTGCCTACCAACAACCTACCTTACAACATACTGTAAAAGCCACTGACTGTGTATGAAGAAGTTCGTGTACACCTGCAACGGCTACTTAATGGGAAATTTGATTCCAAGAAGAGCTGCTGTAACTAGCTGCTGCTAGAGCGGTGCCATCTTAGAAAAAAAAAGCTTACATTTTCACCCTCTGTTGGCTCAGGATTAGGCACCAAAAGTGCTTGGTTAGGTTTAGGAAAGTATCATGTTATGTGCGAAAATACGACCCTTTCACAACATGTGTGAAGTTTCTTCTCCATTCTCTGTTACCAGGGCGGAGATTCTCACCCCATTTAATGTATGATTTTTTGGTTGTAAAGGGGAGACAGTCAAAAAATAAAGGCCAAAGATATGTTGATTTTTTTAAATGTGTTCGGGTTATGTTACTGACAAATGTAATCCATCATAAAATCCATTGTTCCCATAGCCTAACATGACTGAGAATGCCTTTTAGTTGTATAGTAACACACTTTTTTTGAGACTGGGTTGACCCATAGTAACACAAAACTGAAGAACAGAAATAACAAATGATTGGAGATTTAGGGTTGCCCAACAAAAAAACGTCAAAAAACGTGTCTAGCTCATCTATCTGGGTCATAACTGCTTCTTAAAAACTTAGTTATTTTATGAAAATGTTTATTACATTTTTATTTTTAGAAAACTTTTTTGTAAACATTCAGAGCAGCAGTATCATAAAAATCCCACATCAATAAGACTACATGGAGCTCCAAGTACAGCTGACAATAGTTAAATCTGAAAGTGACAAAATACTGTTCAATGAGGATTAAAGCCAAGTCTGAAAATGATGAATGTCACCACTGAAAGCACATGAATGTTTTTGTTGTCTCATACTTTACACATTTCAGCTGTATCTCATTCAGATACACAAATTAGAGACATTATATACATACGGTTTCTTTTAGCACATTACTAGCAGAGATTTAGAACAGGTGCTAGCTCATAGCCTCTTTTATTACCTGTTAAATATTTTTTCTTGCACAAAAGAATAAAATGTTGGGCAGAATTATCACTTCATGCATTTGACAGGAGGCATAAAGGGGAAAGACTGCGTGTGTGATTTCAGTCCAAGTAATGAACATATCCTGACTTTTGTTTTTATTATATGACAGTTGGATGATGACTGATACTCATCTGGGAATGCCTCATTATGTTTTGTACTTTGTTCTTTACTGTACTGGGCTTTGCATCCTCCAACGTTCTGACTCATATCCTTGCTTTTCTCTTCATATTGACAAAAGATGTCTCAGACGTTCTATTCTTATGTGAGCAGCGTGAGCGTGGAAAATGTTACTGTGTTATTTTTCTCAAAAACACAGAAACATTCAACTTCCTGTAACATACAGAATCTCCTTTATCTTTTTTTAAAATGTGTTATTTTATGTCTTCACTAAGGGGCATTATTCTTAAGCTGGATTTCTTTTCTATGATTTCTCTGCGCTTTTCAGTCAATCAATGCTTTTCCTGAGGTGTATTCAATAATTCATTCAAATTTGGCTCGCAGCAATGGGTGATGCCACAAAAGGCAATACCATCTTACACAAAATGAGAACGCTTTTAACAGAAAAAGAGAACATAAGAGGAGCCTGATGAAAAGCATTGTTACTGCAGATGCGCAATCACCTGCCCTGTTTTTTCTACTGTGCAGCAATAGCCCAAGAGATGTTATTGTTCATAGTCACAAACTCATAAATCAGTATTTTACTAGGCGACTTCTAGTTGTGTTTTACACCAGAGGGCATTAAGAGAAAAAATTACAACTATCCAGCAACTGTCGGAATGGATAAGAAGAGTTGGACATGAGGTGGAGAAAAATCAGGGTTGCAGTCGAATAGACTTATATGCTCAGAAAGTTTCCTGATTGAAATGACCTGGAAGTATGTAAGTGGCAGCGATGATAAGAGCTGTTCAAAAACCCTCAATGATAAGAAAAGTGCTTCAGTGCTTATTTTCTCATCTCCTTTAGCATAAAGTACACTGGACCTTCCTTTACAGATGGAAAGGAGATAATGGTGTCCCACAATCTAACATGTGCTTTTAGTGGTTCATCTTCTGAACACTGTAATTTCAAAACCATGCCAACATCATCTCCCGTTAGTGAAGTTGGACTCTTCTAGGACTGTGGTGTTTTTTTTCTTAAGTCCTTATGACTTCTTTTTCACAACTTTTCCTGACTTCATAATGTTTTCTTTGAAGTCGAGGTACGGTGTTGAGAAAAATACATAGGACCGAGATTTTTTTGGGACCATTTGACTGCAATTTAGGAGTTTATCCACCCTTTAGTTGTTCATGTCAACCATGTTCCAAAGACGGCACACTAATACTTATCTGAATATAAGAATAGCTACATAAAATGTCAAACTCTGTCCTGACAACACTGTCTCCTAGAAAATCCATTTATATTTTTGCAAATTATTTTCCCAATTTTATTGTACTGACAAACATAATCACTGTGTGTGTTATCAGAGAAAATATTTTGAATCAATGAAGTTTTAGACTGTGTATGAGGTAGTTGCTGTGGAAAACAAGTGTAGAAACACACAGCTGTCACACTAGAGGCCAGGGTTTGCTTCCTGACTCCTCGTCTATTGTTACAGTTAAAGCACTGTCCTTAAACTTCAGGAAAGATATTGGTTTTGGTTAAACCCTAATAAACACATTGTGTCTCAGATCAACAGAGACTCTCTGTATTAAAGCAGACCACAGTTTTTCTCTACTTCTAACCACATGCTGATAGTGCTTGAACATAAACATAAGAATTTTAATAATGTGGTTATTGCACCATATTGTATTGGATATTCTGCCTGAAAACAAATGTTGCATCAATCAATATTTTATTATATTAAATATTGAAAGTTTTGCAACAGACAAATTTCCTCATTTTATCATAAAACATAATCTTGTCACAATTCCATTTATTTCAAAACTTAATGGCTGCTGCTATTTAGTTCTATAATTTCTAGGAGACAGTGTTGGTCCATCTGTGGAGGCACCAAGTCTTTACTAGACTCCAGGTAGCTGTAAGACAATAGCTAAAGACTGATCTGACTTCCTAAACTATATGAACCTTTTAGCATGCTCCTATTACCTTCAGAAACCACCACAGACCAGACCTTTCCACATATAAAAGATTACATGAAAGTCTTGCTCTCCTACCTTGCCAGTCCTCAAGAAACCCGACCTTAGTCTGTGAAATGAGACCTTGTTTATATCCTTAGCCTTCGAAAGGATTGTGCTTTCCTCAACTGATATGTACCATGCATTGTCCATCTTCTGCTGCCAGTGAATGAGAATAAAAGCCTGTTTCTTTCCAATTATTTGTTTAGTGGCAGCTAAACAACAGTGAGTTTAATATGACACTATAGCTACTCCCTATTGTCAATCATTTTAGATATCCACATTGAAGGGGTGGGGGACATCAGTGAGGGGAACAAGTAAGAAACAGAAGGAAACAAGGGGGTGAAAGGCAAACAGAGCTCAATAGTATGTAATAAAAATGTTTCAGTAATTGTTGCCTTGGACTCTTTGATACCAGCCATTACTGCATTTTCCTTTAGACTGAGGGATCTATGCTCTTCTGTGCTCTTTACCTAACTAGAAAGGCTTTTAAATGTTTTAGATCCCTTTCTAAATTCTGATTGTTTCCATACTGATGGCACTAAACAGATTGTCAAAACTATGTTTGAATTTCCAGCACTGTGGTGTCTCTAACAGTGATAGTTCACAACAATCATTTCATGTGATGCATGCTTTCAGTCGACCTGCATCATACCCACATCTACAGCATGCAAGACATATAATTTCATAACTCAAAAGTAGAATCTTGCAATTTACATAAAATAGTAAACCTGACCCCATCTGACTCATGTGCACTTGTGGTCACAACAATGGAGAAACTTTCCCATGAAAAATAATTACTTTCAGTTTCAATGTGGGTGACGAAACATTTCTCCTGGGATGAAAACTCCGGTTATAAAGTTTAGTTATCACAGAATTGAGCAATCTAAATGCTTGAATCAGCAGGTGACATTTTCCAGGTTATTGTGTGAATTTAGATTAAAAAATCAAGTCATGTCACCTTCCCATCAGCCCTCCTGTCCTGAATCTCAGTTGTGCACAAATAAAATCCCTTCTATCGAACTGATTCTTCGGAGCCTTTATCCGTCACATTATCATTCCTTGGCATCAACCTGAGATAAATCTGCTTTATCTTTTTGCAAATACACATCCCCTTTCGCAGCATTATTGCAATATGTCAGCACTATTTGTTGGCTTCTTATCTTTAGCCTATTCTCTACTCAGAAGGAGACCTGATTTCCCCTTGGGTCTCATTAAAAGTTCAGCTCAGTTTGTCAGGCCACAGTGACTCTGACCTTCGTATTATCAGTTGTTTATGCTGTTTAAGTGATCGAGCAATCTGAACTCACTCTGCTCTTGGCTTTACAGCATGTTGCCACAGAGAACATTTTTTACCAAAAGTTCGCACATCGAAGCTAAGCAAAATATTTCCCTTGTTAAATTGGAAAAGTGCACAGATTTGCATATAAAAAACATATTTTCGCTGTTTCTCAAATCAAACACATGACGCTACATTCATTAGCAAGTCTACAGTGGTGTTATGAAAACAATGCAAAAATAATCATCGACTTTATTGTAATGCTCCGCATTCTCCATCACAATAAATGTGGGTGAATGTCTGTATTTTCTGGTTTCTGTGCTATGCATGACTGAGGACAAAAATATGAGAAGCCAGCTATTCACACACTTTCTGACAGGCTCTGAAAATAAAATCCCATAGTTTTATTTTAGAAACAGTATTCAGTGATTGATGGAGGAAACTCAACAGAACGATGCGAGGTATTTGACCTTTTGTGTGTGTCATAGGAGCAAGTTAAATATTTAATCTCTTGACTCTCAGTGAGGCAGAATGTCAGGTAGAATGTCAGACAATACTTCAAAATAAAGTCACTAATTAATTTAGTGTTTTTCTCTTAAGGTAAGGTCAACTTATTCTGTAACAGGATGTTTTTTAGATGTCATTCTCTCTTATTTGTTTGCATAAGTTAACATGGCTGCAGCAATGACCTCCAACTAAGAAACCAAGAAGAAATCAAATTCATTCGGAAGTCTGTCCAGCGAAATGCTCACAGTTGAATATTCTGTAATAAATCAGTGTAAAGAATCATTAAATTAAAGAAATAACCAGTGCTGGAGAACAAAACTTCAGATTCCAGTTCTTCCAACAGATCAGGCACCAACTGCTGCCAAACTGGGCTTTTTGCCTTTTGGCCTGATGTCCATGATTACAAGGGTAATTTCTGGTTCTGCAGACATGCTGCTCAACTGAATCCTCCTGATCATTCAGATTATTCAAGACATGGTGAAGTATTGTTTTAGCCAAATATTGATGAGTCTTTTGATGCATCTTTTATTTAGATTTCTAATTTGTATCTGATGCCATGGGGGGCCCTGGCATCACTAAAGAGCTAATATAGAGAGGAAAACAATGACCTTTCATTTTACCCAGCCAGCTGAATCTGGAACACTCCTGATACTCTTATGTCAGAGCGGAAGACCTGACGTAAAAATAAGGACTTGCTGCTTGACTTGGATTTGTCAGCCGGAACGTTCAACTCACTTTAGTGCTTGAACACTTGAGGCTTGAAGGTAAAAAGCTGTGGACACTTGACTTGGTGACCCAAAAACGCTTTTTATTTTTTATTTTTTTAATGCCCTACTGAATGTAGTTTTGTCTTTTGGAGCTCTGCCAAACAGCAATGAATAATTAATAGCTTAACCAGGATATGCACAATTTCTCTTTAACCTTAAGCACTTTTGGTCGCAACTGCTGGTTGCAACTGACAGAATCAAAATAAAACAGAAAAATCTATAAATTTAGATGAGATAAATTAGCCTTAATACAAGTTATTAGTCCATGCACATAAACGAGTCCTAAAAGTAGCTAAATAATTTCCTCCTCTTCCTTTCATATTCAGGATATTGCCTATTTTCAACATAATCCATGTAAATCCTTCCAAAACAAAATAATGTATTTGTATGCTTTCTATTTATTATTAAAATAGCATTTTGTCTTTTTAAGATGCTCCCAGATCTTAAATGATTTAAACTATGAAGACGATTTGGAATTACAGAGGGGCTGCACAGTGGCTCGGTGGTTATCACCGTCACCTTGCAGCTAGGAGATCCCTGGTTCGTGGCCTGGGCTTGGGATCTGTCTACATGGAGTTTGCATGTTCTTCCTGTGCATGAGTGGGTTTTCTCTGGGTACTTCGGTTTCCTCCCACAGTTCAAAAACATGCTGAGGTTACCTGATTATTCTAAATTGTCCGTAGGTGTGAATGTGAGTGTGATTGTTTGTCTCTATGTAGTTCTGTGATTGACTAGTGACCTGTCCAGGTGAACCTGTGATAGACTAGTGAACTGTCCAGGTGAACCTGTGATAGACTAGTGACCTGTCCAGGTGAACCTGTGATAGACTAGTGACCTGTCCAGGGTGTCACTCTAAGAGCTGGGATAGACCTCCAGCCCCCCATTACCCTAATAAGGATGAAGCACTTTATAGATAATAGATGGATGCAATTGCAGAAACATGCCTGATTGCATTGGTTCATGCATCTTGCAAACACAGCCACACAGAGGTCTGTGCTTCATAATCCTCAGATTGAATCAATATCAATTAAAACATAAGGTGAGCCTTGTTAGTTGAGTTGAATACATCAGCATGTCTGTGTGTGCACTAGTCAAAAAATTTCAGGGCTTGGAGTTTTATTAATTTATTGTGATTATTTTTGTGTTGTTGTCCATCATTACACAAGCCTTTGTGCCCTTCAGTTTTTAATAAATATGTAAAACACAAATCACTAAAGTGGGATCCTTCCATAGCTTTTTATAAAACAGCATCTAGCCATTAAAATTAAAAACATGCAGTCAGGGCATTGGTTTAGTTGTGTGCATTCATTACTATTATAATCAAGGACAGAACTACAGAATACACTGCAAAAACAATACTATAAAAATGTAAGTTTATTAAAATATAGGTGTGTCTCTTTGGTGACAGCTTATCAGACAGATTAAACATATATACATAAAGCTTGGGTGTAGAGCCTTACCTTGACTGATGTCAGTATATTCAAAAATACATTTTAATGATTAACTCTGAACAGTATGGCTCTGAATTTAAATAAAAAAACTATTTAACAGTCACTTGTGTACACAAGGGAGTCATCATGTGACTGTAATCAACTGTTTCACTGTACTGCATGTGGTAGCTCAGACGCTGCTACTAAAATATCTTTGTGTTTAGCAGATGTGTGGGAAAATTAATGAGTTTTCGAGCAGATCTACTGGTGCTGATCTTGCTTTAATAATTAGGCTGGACACCAGTTGTGAAACCTCAGTTCTAACACTGATTTTGGCAAAACTGTCCCCATTCAGTGAACATGTTGAAAACTGTCAACAACACGCAAATTATTGTTTTGCAAAGCAGTGCAGGAGATACAAATGATTTGTGTGAGCAGAAAAAGCCAGTTTCAGTCTGAACCCCTACCAGCAAATCCGCTCATTTAACCAGGAGGCTGACTGGTAAGATAATCACACATCGCTTTCTGAGATGAGCTGCTTTTATGGGAAGGCTGCATGATTTGAATGTGGTGATGAAGCCACAAGGGGAAAACATTTAAGCATGATCTGAAGGACAGTGAAAATGTCTCTCTGAACGACATGTAGATAACGTCCCATATGTCACAACATTATAACCACCTGTCTAATATGCCAAAACAGCTATGATCTTTCGGTTTGTGGACACGAAACCTCAGTGGGTGTCCTGCTGTGACTCTGTGCTGGGGTCTACATGGATCAGGCTTGTCCCATTGCATCCCACACATGCTTCAATTTAAACGCCTTGAACTCTTTGTCAAGTTCCTCGAACTGTTCCTGAGCAGTTTTTGCAATATGACAGAAGATTGTACTGCTGACGAAAGCTGCATGTGTTGTGGAAAGTTGTTGTTGTAGGGAGATTTGTTTCATCTGCAATAATGTTCAAGTGTCCAATTAACGATAATCAATAGTATTCACTTCATCTATCAATTGTTTTAATGTTGCGGCTGCTTGGTGTATTATGTAAAGGTATAGAGCGGCTGAATGTGCACTGAATTAAAGACAAATTAAAAATAGCACTATAAACTCATATTGTTGATTATATTATGCACAAAATTACACACTTTCTTTATATCATAGGTTTCATTAACAAGTATATTACAAAAGGCCGACCACGTTGGCTTATTTTTACACTGCCACTGGAAAACTGAATGTTAAATATGAGACAAACTGAGAGGATTATTTAAAATGGGGCGATGCAATCATTCCTGTATAAGCCATGTGTGATAAAAAGAAGTTGGGTAAACATGTCATCTGATCCCCTGAAAGGAAAACCTCATCAAAACACTCCAGGCTAAACCTTGTTGCTTAATACCTCTCAATGATGCTGCAAAGCCTCTCCACTTTGTACCTCAATAGTGTCTTTTAATTTGCAAATTACATCACTTTGTGTTAATTGTTAGATTAGAGAAAATTTGATCAAATCTGCCCTCTTCTCTATTCTGTTTTTCATAATGCTGATTCCTGTTGATTGATTGCCTTTTTGGTTTAAATTAAAGGTTGAACCATATGGGGCAGCTTAGGTGTGCAAAACTCCCCAAGCATGCCAGCAGATAATGGTGTTTAATTGAATGATAGTCCACCAAAGAGCTAGGAAAGTGATGGATAAGGAAATGGAAATAGCATATGAAATGAGGCACATATGTGCCTGGTTTATTTATTTATCTCAGCTCAGACAGGGCGTGTTGTGAATGACAGCATGCTTACTCATGTGGAAGGATATTCACGCATGGGAGGTAAAGAGTGAGAGAAAAACAGCAAGAGAGAGAGATAGAGATAGAAAAAGAGTAAAGGAATGAATAATTGATGATACAAACTTTTCCAAAACAGTAATCAAAATTCAGGAAATTGCTCTATATAGCCTACCTCTATACAGGTGAAAACAACACTGCAGTCATAATGATGTGAATTTTGATCATTCTGTCAGTATCAATGAGTTAAATCCTGACATTTTATTTCAAAATACCAGGATTTAAAATGCAATACACATCTATGAAATGAATAAATCAGTGCTTCAATAAACAGAAACAGAAATGGAGAGAGGGCAGCATAAGATAAAACCCCATCAAGAATAAGGACATCTCAAATCAAGTAGTTAAGAAAGATAGATGCAAAATAATTTAGGATATCTAGCTGCTGCTACTCATAATCTGCAAGAAATGTGGCGCAGTATTACAATTTTCTGCATTTAGGGTAAAAATAACCAATATTACAATTGAGAATATTTCAAATCTACATGTTTTTCTTGGGGGCTGCACAGTGGCGTAGTGGTTAGCACTTTCGCCTTGCAGCAAGAAGGTCCCTGGTTCGCGTCCCGGCTTTCCCGGGATCTTTCTGCATGGAGTTTGCATGTTCTCCCTGTGCATGCGTGGGTTTTCTCCGGGTACTCCGGCTTCCTCCCACAGTCCAAAAATATGCTGAGGTTAATTGATTATTCTAAATTGCCCGTAGGTGTGAATGTGAGAGTGATTGTTTGTCTTTGTATGTGGCCCTGCGACAGACTGGCGACCTGTCCAGGGTGTCCCCTGCCTTCGCCCGAGTCAGCTGGGATAGACTCCAGCCCCCCCCGCGACCCTAGTGAGGATTAAGCGGTGTATAGATAATGGATGGATGGATGGATGTTTTTCTTGGAAAAATGTAAGTCATGTTCAAGTTAAATCTGTTTCAATAAAAGCGATGCGATATTGATTGCTAAACCAGCTGAACTGAAGGTTGTACGATAACATGAGGTCAGTGGGTTTGCAGGTATGTTGAGCTTTCAGTGTCAGACAGCTCTCTTTTAACCTGCTAGATCACTATGGTAACTGATGCTGCACAGCTCCGGAGTAGGTTTTGTTGTAAGGTTGTAAGAAGCCTAACTTTTCATTTATTTACTGCCCATAGTCCCAATTAACATAGATTCTCGGTTTAGAAAATAGTAATGCAGCTGAACAAAGACATGCAGTTAAAGTACTGCAAACTCTTTGCATCCCATTGTCACAAGAACCTACATGTATTTGTTTGGTGATGCAGGAAATACTTAAATATGTTTTTTATGTTCTGATTTGCTGCCCAGTCTGTTTTACACTCCTGATACTGCAGCTAATAGAAAATCGACTAGTCTATCAAAGTTTATCACAGAGAAAAGCCAGTCAATAAAATGAAATTCACTTTGATTTAACTAAAAACTAAACTGATGTGTCAGACGTAGATGCACTTGTTGATTGCAATGGCAAATGAATGACGTTTACAGTTCAAGAGCTTTAATGTGCAGCTGCCACGCTAGAAATAAGCAGCTGCACTAAGAGTGGTAAAACAAATATATTATCTTACATGACTAATGATTTTTCACTAGCATTCTTCTCTTGTATCATTTGCAGGAACAGCACTTCTTACTGTAATAAATGTTTATATCCCTCATAGCTCTCCATTTTAACAACCTGCCTCTCTTGACTGTCGTAAACAGCACGCGATCTATCCATTTGATGGTATCATGTACAGACCTGAATGAAGAATCCCGGGATTTACAAAGAAAATTGATAAATGCTGTTGTGATACCCATTATTTCTAATTGGGACCGAGGTTTTATCGAGAAAGTTTACATAAAGAGAGCCTGATTCTGTGAATCTTGCTTCGTAGTTCAACCCTCAGGAAGGAAATCTACTCCAGCAAATTTCGTTTGGGTCATTTTTTTTTCCTTTTATTTTAACAATCTTGTTATACTTTCATAGTCAAACATGGCTTTTGGTGTGACTTTCCTTTGTTATGCATTAATTTAATAGAAAACCTATCCCACCGCAACATTTTGCTTACAGTACCAAAAAAAAATTGGGGTTAGGAGCGAAAACACTCCAAAAAGTATTCTGGAAAGTTGAAGTAGTGCACTATAATGCTGGCGTTGCAAACCCAGCATCATTTATGACCCTGGAAGATTCACAAGGATTAAACCCAGAAATCCTGACACAGCAAAAGGTCACAAGTTCACGGCCTGTACATCAGCAGAGCAGAAGAGCTACACTGCTGATGTCTGCTGCCTTGAGATCAATACGCTCCATGCAGTTTGTTTATTTCACCTCAGCTCCACTGTAACTGCTCGGCCTTGACTTCCGCAACATTCCTCTGCACATATCTGAGACAGAAAGCACAGGAGTCCATATGCTGACCAGGACTGCCCCTAGGGGGAGCTGCATTAGAAACTATTAATTCAATTACTCCATTGCTCTTAGAGAGAAAATAGATTATTTTCTGGATATGAACACATTTAGGCGATGGTTTCTTGTAAAGCCATACCTTTTAACACTTCATAGCTTTGGGACTGCATTGCCGCCCCCAAGGTTACAGCGGACACTGAGAAGTAATTAAGATAAAGTTAATAGAAAGCAGTTATAGTTCAATAAGCTAGAGTTTAATTGAAACGACTAGGCCTGACTTTGACTTCTAATGGTGAAAATAAAACATAAAACCAGTGGTCAGTGGGTCGCTCTTTGGGGAAAACAGCTTTCTAAACCAACGGAGCTTGTCCTTACATTATATGAGAGTGCAGCAAACGCACCCTCTCAGACAAAGCACTTAAAAGGAGAGGATGGAATCACAAAAAGTAACCCTTCATTGTGTTGAATATGTGTAATTCTGGGTAATGCTTGAGTAATCTGACCTGAGTTGAGCTGTTACTGGAGGCTCATAGAACACATTTAACCAGGGCTCGACAGTGTGAGTGTCACTCGCATTTGCACAAAAATAGACATGTGAGAGCTGCAGAATGGATAAAGGAGCACGAATAAAAAGCATTACAAAACTCAACCCCAGCAGCCTCTTTTTTAAAAAACTAAAAGGTTGATAATGCAACAACAACAATTACGACAAAGTCACTGCACTGAACCGTTGGGGCTGCTCTCATGTCTGCAGCATCTGTGGAATCACACACTGCAGCTCCTGATGAGTAAAAGTTTCTTCATCTGCCCAAATTTCTCTTGTTCAGTAGGTTGATCTGTTTGACCTGTTGTACTGCTGTTAAGAAGCACCTTACATTGAGAAACATCATGTATCTGTCAATAATGTTATTTGACGTTGTTAGCAATTGGAAAACAAAGGTTTAAAATCTAAATCCATTACAACAAAAAGAGCTGGCAACAGCTGAGAGTAACAATGGACATGCAGGCAGCAGCTGACTTGCCAGCGGGGGTTTATTTTGATAAAAACGCTATAAAATTGCTGATAAACTTTCACTCCCACAACATACCTGCTACTTACACACAGGATGCAACACCTGATAGTGATGTGCTTGTGAAGGTTAGGCAATGCAAACAAGTTAAGCAATGAGAATCCTACTCCATATATACTAAATACTCTTGATCAGCAGCTTCAGCAGTAAAAGATTCTGTATTAGACTTCTGTCTTAAAACAATATTGGTGGAACCATAGTGCTGATACACTGCCAAAACCTTACCAAACCTAAGTTAACCTTCTTCTTCAATAGCTTCCACTTGAAGTCAGTGTGGTTATACTTGTATCAATGCACAGGAGTGGAAACGTATGGAAAATTTTAAGCATCTCTCGATACCAGCATGTGGTTTGAAAAAGTGAAATGTGTTGTGCTTTTGTAGGACCACTGTGATCTGCAGATCATAATGCACATGTTATGAGAGGAGATTAAATGTGAAAAACAGACATATGGTCGATGTTTTTTTTCTTTCTTCAGACATCTTTGGCTTTTCATCATGTGTTTTATAAATATAAATTTATTAAATGTGCATGTTTTCAGAATGTACTATAGGGGCAGAGTTGGAAGTGTTGTCATTTCCAGGTTATTTTACAATGAAGTAAGATGAGTTACACACGCACACACACACACGCACACACACACACACACATGCCATGCTGGGATCTCAGTCAACAGCAGCACAGCAGAAAACCTTCAAGCCGTTGTGGCCAACAAGATGGACAGCAAAGCACAAGGCCGTTGCCTCAATCATTGACCAAAATGCTTCTGTGTTGTGACAAATTGGTTTCATGCAGGAACAATTGTTCTGGGTCATCTCCTCAGGTCAGATGTAACGGGACAGCTGGAACACCATTACATTTCTAGAAAGGTAAGCGAACATCAATCTAACACCGCTAATGGAAGACAGGTGTTGTGGATGTCACATTAATGTTACTTTCAGTCGGATATCTTTCATGTTACCATCTGTAGGAACGAGTGAATTGCAAGATTAATGACAGCACTCCATCTACAGCTTTCCCTACATGCTCACTAAAGAAATACTGTTGGATGACTGTATTACTGTTATCAAACCATTTTGTGCCTCCTCTCAAGCTAAGTTCAAACAGAATCATCTTCTGAAAGATGCTGCTGCTCTGTAACAGAGAGAAAAATAAATCTGCTGATGCTAATATCAGGTGAGTAACACTTGTAATCATGATAACGTTATACAGAGATGGCCAGAAATGCTCCAACGACATAAATAGTAAAACAAGCAAAGATATAACAAGAAAAGCAGTCAGGGAGCGCTGTACTCCACCAAGGCTGCACAGTCATTGTATGATTTCCGACAGATGAAATCTTTGAAAATTTGTAGTCTGCACCAGTTGATTTGTAGTAGGATTGCAATCATGTGATCGTCAGCAGGCAGCTGACGTAGTGTTCATTTGTTGTCATATTTACAGTGACACCGTGCCACTATCTTACAATGATACAGAAATATTTAACAAATCTGTGGATCCAGACTATAAGCTACATCACTGCCAAAACCTAATCAACTGGTCCATGTGTCATTTCTGACCTTCAATGAAAAGTTTATCCAAATTCGTTTATACGTTTTTGAGTAATGTTGCTAACAGACAGACAAACAAACGCCGATTGTCAGATGACTCTGCTGAGGCTCCGCCTCCTTGGCAGATAAATCAAATGTAAAAATGTCACTGAAGAAAACTAAATCAAATATGTTGACTAAGATCTGACTTCAATTGATAAAATAAATGGACTAAAATGTGACTAAAATTAAGATACATTTTCATTAAAATGCTGCCCCACCTACCCATTCTTAAAAAAAGAGAGATGCAAAGATCTTTTATTTTGAAAAACCTCTACAATGTTACTCATAGATGCAACAATAATCTCTCCAACAGAGGTGGATCTGTGTGTTTCAGCATTGTTCCATTGTTGTTTTTTTTTTATATTATTCCCAAATCCCCCAACACACACACACACACACACACACACACACACACTCACACATACACACACACACACACACACACACACACACACACACACACACACACACTCACACATACACACACACACACACACACACCCACACACACACGCACTTTTGGGATCTCGGTCAGCAGCAGTACAATGCAAACCGCTCAGGCCTTTGTGCCCAACAAGGTGGGCAGTAAAGCACAAGGCCATTATCTGAGTCACTGACAAATAAGCTTCTGTGCTGGACAGTCTAGAGGACATGGCTTTAGGTACAGCAGATACATCAACCGAGGCAAATGGGTTGTTGGACAGGTTTTGTGCAGAAGCAACTGTGCTGGGTCACTCCTTGGGGAGAGCGGGAAGCCCTCAGCAGACCTCTCCAGATGAGGACACAAACGGCCGAGGATAATGAAAGCAGCAGTAGACTGTGTAAGAGGTGCACTCCAAGTGAAATGGGATGAGAGAGCATCCCCAAAGTTGTATGAAACGGCAAAAAAAGGGTGACTCCACTAGTTGTTAGTGCAATTGTGATGTCGCTTTTCCGAAAACCACCACAGTACCTCTGAAGGAGCAGACATGCGTGTCCTTAACAAAGCTATGCAGAGCTACAGAGCTGATAATTTGTGCTTTATCTGCAGAAGCTGAGCAAAGCTTCAATGCTTTGAAGATGTTGGTCTGGTCCACACTGGAGCAGGGCCGACTGAATCATGTGACTTTATATCATGTTCATAAGACTAAACTCGACTAATAAAAACAACTCTGAAAAAATATTTTCTTTCAGTGATACAAGGAAAAAGGCCTGTGGATTGTTTCATTAAATGCCCCATAGACTGGTTTTCTGAGGCTAACTATGTTTTGCTTTTGCTTTTGGAAAAGTTTTGTTTTACAAAATAGGACAAAGTGAATGATGCTTTTTGTATAGTTTGACAGACAAAAACATTGTCTTGTCTCCAGTGATTCAGCAGTACTTTGCAACTTTGCACTGGGTATTTAGTCACTTTAAAAATAAGATTCAAACTATTTTTCTCAATATGTGCCCTGCAATCATTTATGCAAAAGATGGGATTTCTTGTGATTTCAACCGTCATGACTTGTGTTTGAGGTTTCCGTATTCCAGAATTATTTAAAGATTTAACAAGATCTCATTTTCTAACACATGATCAAAGCTTCTAAATTAATGAAAATTTAATTATTTGAATAAATACGAATAGGGATGAATGAATAGATGTAACATCCAGAATTTGAAAAGGTTAATTCCCCATACGAAAGATACAAAAGAGTAAACCTTACCCACTGTATGTGTGTTGACTCAGCAAGTACATTAAATTAAAGAAAAACCATTCAAATTAAATGAAAAAAATGATCTATGTGACAAATATTCGAAAGCGCTACAAAACGCCTGAGAGTTCAACTGAATTGTCCTCAATTATATTTGCCAATTGGTGCCTGAATTTTGTATTTTCCTTTGCATAATTACTGACATTTCTACCATAAATTGATACACGAAAGATAAAAATTGGTGCCTAAAAAAAATCCCTGGAATGCAAAACAAATGTCCTGGAAGAGGACCCCCGCCACCACCACTTAATGTTGCATGATTGGATGCTGATTTAACCCTGCTGGACTGACTTTTGGGATATTTAGAGCTAAGAACTGCTGTAATATAACAAGTGTTTAAACAGTTTAAACTATACACAATTACATGACTGTTGAATAAATGCAGTACAACTGGAAATAATTACTTAAAAACAAGTACACATTTAATATTTATATTCAAATTCATTTTTCAATTTAAGAGCACGTGTTGCTTGCAAAAGACACAGGTGTTAAGCCCTGATTTTAATACAAAATGTTGCTTTTTCTAATTTTTTTTCCAGTAGACTGGAAACAATATTGTCAATATAATGGATGTGACAGCTACGAGATCTAATCTGGAATTAGAATCATGCTTGAGTGATGAGTGGAGCTGATGGCGAAATACAATTTTGTGCTCATGGAACGTAATGTACAGTGACCTTTTACTAGACGGAGCACAGACTTCAGCACAGTAAACAAGTCAATAAAAGCGAGTGCTGAACCGTACCAAAGTGTAAGGGATGGAGAAAAACATGAATACATTTAAAAGTTTTGCTCCCTTTTATGCTTTCACTGTACGCTACCTAAAAAAAAAATGTTTCACTTGGTTTCACCTGTTTATACAGTATTAATATGTGTGCTGAGGCGTACATGTTAATGGGGTATTTGTGTGCTTTCATGGTTTCAGGGACACTAGTCATTGTGAATGTTTGCATGGTGTAAGCCATGTCTGCTTGTGAGTCATACATGATTTAAGTGCCGTTGGTAAGTGTGTGTGTTATGATTGAAAGAAGTGCGTGTGTCTGTTTACACTTCAAACAACATGAAACCATTTTGTTTGCAATGGAATCCGCAGGGATTAATCATTTGCTCCAGGATGAAAGGTTTAACACCTCACTATAAATGTCATCATAACAATGTCCTGACATGAATATGCAAATTCAGGAATAATGCAGCGTAAACAAGACACAAATAACAGCATTTATTCATTTCTTTTCTTCAAACGAAGACTTAAAGACTTTTTTTCTTCTCTGGGAACACTTTTTTCTTTATTTTTTGGAAGCACATTTTCTGCGGGATCTCAGCTCGCAGACGGTGAGTCAATTTCAATGAAGGTCTTTGTTCAAACAGTCCCCTTACGTTCACTGTGAAATATTTATCAAGACAATATTTGAGTTGCAAATTGATCCGTCACTAGTTTAGAAACACTGGACCTGTATGACAATGTCAAGCTGTGTTGACTGACAGTACGTTAGAGCGAATGTGTCCTCCATAAACTGTGTTTGGCCAATGAGCAGTGTTGCATTCAGTACTGAGGGAGTATTTTGGCATGGCATGAAAAGAATGGTGGAGACAGGCAGAGAGCACTAAGCTGCTTCCCAGTGCTCCTGCCCTTGATGCTGTTCGGAGGGAAGAGCACAGAAGAGCAGCACATGTCATCCAGGGCAGGAAGTGGAGGCAAGAGAAATGCCGGTTAGAGGCTTCATTAACCAGTATACAACTTAGGACCCCTGACATTTGGCTGCCAGGTGAATTAGCTGTGGATGATGGGAGGTAGAGGAAATTGGCGAATAACGTGGAGGAGGTGTGGGGAGGATGTCCCTCTTTAATTAATTTCTGACAACAATGTAATCTAATAATGTAAAAAAAAAAAAAGAAAAAAAAGAAAACCCTTTTTGTTTAAATGCCCTGGCAGGTAAATGAGTTTCCTCACGGGTTTGTTCATTCTAATCTCTAGTGGGAGAAAAAGAAAAAGTATATCGTTGCTCACTTAAAAGTTTAAAAGTTGGAAGTTTTAGACTGTTGGTGGAACAAAGCAAGCAGTATAAGAGTATGTTGGCAGCTCATATATTAAGTGATTTTGTTTGTAAATCAATAACTTATCACTGGACGAGTGGAAAATGAAAATTATTGTTATAAAGGGGGCTGACTGCCTGCTTATAGGGAATCCAAAAGAATCTTATTGGGTTCTCTGTTTTTGTAAGGTCTTCAACTTACTATGTTAAGTGCCATGAGATGACGTATGTTGTGAATTTGTGCTATATAAATAAAGTTGTATTGAACTGTTAGTTGCAGCCAACCCACAATGATCAGCCACAACATGTAAAGTAAAGTAAATAACATTGATTAACTTGTTATAATGGCAACTTTTAAGGACTGGGAGGTATTCAACAACAAGAGCACAGTGAGTTCAGGCCTTTGGAAGCAGGAAAAATGATCAGTGTGACAATCTGAGGGACTTACAGGGGGGCAAGGATTGCAATAGCTGAACGATTAAGCATCTACAAAACCAAAGAGTTTCTTGTCTGCAGAGGTGAGTACCTGCAAAAGTGATCCAAGAATGGACAACCCGTGAAGCAGCGACACAGCTGGATATCAAGGTTGACTGATGGGGAGTGAAGACTGGTCTGTGTGGTTCCCATAGAGCAGCTACTGCCTCACAACTTGCTGAAACCCTTTATCTATGATAAAAATGTGTCAGAACACACAGTGCATTGCAGTTTGCTGTGTATGCTGCTGCATAGCTGCAGACCAGTCCGAGTGCCAACTGCAACCCTTATCCACAGTCAAAAGCAGCAACAATATGCACCGAAGTATCAGAACTGGATCATGGAGCAACAGAGGAAAGTGGCCTGATCTGATGAATCACATCTTCTTTTACAGGACTTAAGGGATTTGTTGCTATTGTGTTAATGTCTGATTTCACAGGACATCTTCAGAGGTCTTGTAGAGTAATTGCCTTGATCTATCAGAGCTGTTTTGGTGTCCTGAGGATGAGAAACACTATAGTGTCAAATGCTGAGGCTGATCTGTGTATATTCTGAATGGAAATCATGTTTCTATCTTTATGTCTGCATGAGGGAGCCATTTCAGATTGTTACTGTAATTACTCTAAGAGCAAAACAATACATTTCACTTGCACATTGAAGTGGCAAACAAGGCAAAAGAAACTGCAGTCTTCAGCCTTTCCACATGAGTTCAATGCCTCTGAGAATTTAGTTTTACCCATGTAAAAGTTTCATGGTTTTTTGCTTCTTTTTTTTTTTTTACCTCATTTACTCTTAGTCACTTCAAGCATCTTGTGGAGATTATAGTATATTCACAATTGTGTTTTTAATTTCTCTACAAAGGCCTCTTGTAAATGTGTGTTGTTTTCTAACAATCCATTCGACTTTAAACCTCTTTAGCTGCAGTAAAAGAAGACGAATGAAAGGAGCATCATTTTTACTTTGAGTCAAATTCACTGCCCACTGTGCTCAAAAGTCAACCTATATGCATCTCTTCAAAGTTAGAAACTAGGAAGTAAGCTTCACACTTTGAAATTAATTCACTTACAACAAAAATTATCTGTGAAGCATTAGGATTAAAAGTTAGCTCTGGGTCTATTTTGAGTCTTGCTGAGGATATTTGAACTACAGACTTTTTTTCCTGTGCTGGAGCTGACTTGACTTTGTACAGCTAGCCCAAAATACACCCATGAGCTGACAGATGTTAGCAGATAGCAGTAGGGGATATCTATAATTCCCTGTCTGTCGCTAAGTGTGATTGAAGACCGTACCATAGCACAGCTCATGGAGGCCTTCTTTAAAAGTATATTTTGGTAGATACTGTGAGAACTTATTTTTCTCCACTGTTCTTCAAAATAATTGGATGAAACTTAGAGCTTGTCACAACTGCACACTGCAGACACCAAAGTGCACTCTCTTTTAAAGACAGGCCTGATTCTCACAGAGACACATTGGATTAGAAAACTCGGCAATGCTTAAAGTTAAACTTGTATTTATACCCATATGCCCTCTTACTACTTGAGTAAGAGATGTTGATTTGATAGCCTGGAAGCATAAATCAGGTGTTGAAGCTCCATATTTCGTAGTCAAAGGCGTGCCTGCGCACACACAAACACAAAAACGCACAGTGAGAAATGGGTGTCCTGGGGCCAGGTAAGGCCAGCGAGCATCTTGGCATGGAGAGTGCTGGCCAGGCCTGAACACGAGAAGTCTGCCGGAGTGATCCATCTTTATAAAATATACACTTATTTTGACCTTGGTGCGGATACACTGACAAGTCCGAGAAAGGCTACCGAGAAGTTAGGGAGAAAAAATACAACCTTCCCTCTACCCCTTCTATTCATAAATTTCTCACAATGTGAGAAGAGGGGCGTCAATTATTTACCCCTCCAGACAAGGCCGGTGATAGAGGGAGATGGTGGGAGCAAGAAAGGGAAGGAAGGAGGAAGAGAAAAAGAGGAGTGAGGAGGATTACAAGGGGTCAATTACAATAGCAGAATTTGAACATTCACAAGGAGACATTACCGGATTAAAGATTGCACTTTAAGTTATTCAAAATCGAGATGTTAGAAGAGCAAGGCAAAATGTTTCAGCCACATTTTTGAGAATATTAATTAGTACACATAGAGTGTGTCTTTTGCTGTTATAAATGACTATGTTTAATTAGTACATTCATTTCTATAAATGTATTCTGGAGAAGCAAATTACAGCTTTCTGCAGGTCTTGCTGATTTCCCCCAGTTTGCTTTTAGTCAGTGCGTTTTTTTCCTTAGGTCCTGAATCATGTTATTTCTCCCCTGCTGTAAGTTTAAAAAGCCTCAAGGAGGTTAATTGGATTGTATTCACAAGCATCAAATTATTATTATTATTATTTTGTATTCCACTTCACACGACTTATCATATTTCACACAACTATTTATCATGTGTGAATGTCATTCAGGCGCAGGCTCTGAACTAATATTAGCAATTAAGTGTTTACAATTGTTAATTAAGCACATGATTAAATTTCAAGTGACTTGTTGTAAATGGAAGGGCGATACAAAATGTTCCAGCCACAGTTTTTAGTTAACACATGTCATTTTAGGCAAGTTGTATTTTAATGGGGGAAAAAAATCCTGGCATTTTTCTACACAGTAATAAAAGTGCTGCTTTGTGTGGTTAATATTTAAGGCATAACAGTTGTGATTGTGACTGTTTTGTCATTGTAGGGAATTTCGGCAAATTTGAAGCCTTAACGCTGGTCGTTTGCCAGAGGACACGTGGCAAATCATTGTGGATTCAGACTCTAATCCTACTCTCGCAGCCAATCCTGCTGACTTTCCAAATTGGTGTCAGTCTGCACCTGTGGGTGCCGCTTAAACACACTTGGTAGGTGAGCTCCACCTCGTTGCTTTTGATTAAGGTCCTTAGGTTAAGAAAATGTCATTTGCACCCCACAAGGTAGCTCGTGGGGTGCCATTTCAACAATTAATTCTTACTGCGCTTTTGACAATGACAAAATACCCACCAACCAGACTAATAAGTCCGAGCTATTTGGAATGGAAATATGCTCCCTCCTCATGTGTTAGAGAGAAAAATGACTCCTTGTTGGCAGTATGGGGTAGTGTTTCTTTTCTCCCCTGCTCTTCTTTCCCTGTGGAGCAAGGTCTCTGAAAAATTGGGTTATGTGACAGAATCAATAATTCTCTGTGAAACCTTGGTTTTTCAGATGGCTCATGAGACCAGACCTGGCCTCTAGTGCGTCGCGGTAAGGAGGAGGTTCAGCAAAGACATTGTGGCTAATATGACACCACCTACAGTAAGTGTGGTTAATACACCTATAAGGTTGCCTGTCACCTCAGCTGTAGATTGATGTTTCTCATCTTCCCCTTTGAAGCCATTAATTTTCTCTAGGAAAGTGAAATCGCTACAGTCGCTGGAAACAATGACATGAAAGGCTGCACAAAGCAGCGCAGTATCTGACTGTATATCAAACGCTGTGAAAATAGGCTGAAATAATGTGCCTGTTTTGAATTGTGATGAGAGATGTTATCCTGCTTCTCCTAACTCCTGGCTATTTTTCCAATTTCCCCTCTCTGTCTGTATTGCATCGCATTACCAATCCAGTCCGCTTATTGCTATTGTTCCTACAGCATATATACATTTATGAAGTGACAAGGTGGTGACATTTTAATTGCCAGATTTAGACATCAAATTGAAATAAATCAGGTGGAGATTTCAGTATTCATATTGTATCCGTCACCTGCTTCTTCTCTTCTAGTGACATACTGTACTCACTGATGCACTTAATCTGTCTCATATCATCACAAGATGTCAGGTAAAAGCTGTGCAAAGGATCCAAATCACAGCCAGGTTTAAACTGCAGAGTTGATAAAAATGAATGTAAAATATTTTTCTTTATCCTGCAAAATATCTTCGCTTGCACAAAGACCCTGAGGCCGGTGTCAAACTGCACAGCTTTTAAAGGCCAATGAGGTAAGACTAGAAAACAATAAAAAAGACAAAGTTTGACATGAAAGCAAAATGCTTCTTCTCGGATTTCTTTTTTCAACAGTTGGCTAAAAGCCATTATTGCACCTGGGATCTGCATGTGTTTAGCATCTCTGCTTCAGAGCGGATATCAGTCGGTAGTGAAAAAATGTGAAATGATAGACTAACCTGGCATTTTTGATCTGCGGTCATACAATATTCCAATGACACACCTTGAACTGCATGTTGTAGTGCAATGCCGAATACTCACTGTGATCAGTGTGGTTGGGTCATGGGTGAAGCCTCTTGTCTACACATTTAGAGTCCTAGCCTGATAGCCTGTGGTTTGTCTTCATTTTCTCTCCTATTCTGGTTGCCTCTGCTGTCTTTCTGGCCCATCGCCTGCTCCACTCTGCCTCCCCGACCTCCACCACTCCCGTCTGTCTACTTCTGTGATACATTTAAGAATGAGTAATATAATAGAGAATTCTCTATTCTCTTCACAACTGTTTGATCTCACAACCAATAGGAACATTAAAATATTATAGCAGCCACCTCTGTTGTTACATATTTTATAACCAGGAAGCAAGATTTTCTTTTAAAATTTTGGGGCAGAACTAAGAACCTTTAGTACCTTCCTAACTTTTTTTTCTTGACTGTAGCAGGAAAGACAGACAGGATATAAGAGGGAGAGAGAGCAAGGGAGAGACAGAGCAGGGGCATGACATGCAATAAAGATCCAGGCCAGGAATGAACTGGGAATTTACTGCTTGAAGCAGCCCTGTCTCCACAAAATTACAGACCGATGCAACTGAAGTGCTTTTTTAATTGTGTTTTGAGAGGGAAGTGATTTAATTTTGTAATAAATATATTTTCCGACCTGCAGTGTTGTAAGAAAGGCCTCCAGTTTGAAAGAACCACAAAAACCCACATATGAAGGTTGGAAGGGTGGATGGAGGCATAAGTCAGCGACCAGATCCTTACCTAGAAGACAAGGGCCATTAATCTTACACTTAAGCTTTGTTTTCACTCATTGTTTACCTCTGGTTGCTCTGGCAAGGTTTGGGCATTTTTATAATGATAACTTGGTTAAGTTTATGTACCAGAATTATTTGGTTGGGTTAGAAAACTATCATGGTTTGGGTTGGGCTTACCATATTTCTATATAACACACATACTTCAGACCTTTTTTTTGTAGACATTGTTTAAAGGTTCCAGAGTGTCTATATTTCAATAAATCTTCACGTTGCTTGTTTCACTCCAAATTTCACTCTTCCGTGATAAAAAAAATGTATTCTGTCTTGTTTGCTTTTCATAAAAATGTTGCTACACATTTAGTCAGTGCCTGACACTGTGAGCAACCACAGGTCAGTAACTGTATGTAATACCCAGTGAAAACTGGATCTATTTTGTTGTTCTGTCTAAGAGGGTAATTTACCTTACACCAGACACACAATCACGCCTCTTGATTTATCTCCCTTCCATTCTAATGCCTCTCTTTGTAATCCATCTTCATGCTCTGTGCTCACAATCCCTCTCTAGACACAAAATCACCTCTCTAGCATCTCTTGTATTGTGCTAAATTCAAATGTTAATCCTAGTGTTGGGACATTCTCAACCAGCCTCCACAGTAAGAAAAAAAAGAAAAGAAAAAGAAAACCTGTACTGTATATTCTTCCCTCCTGTCCTCCTTTGGTCATGTCAGCTGTTGACCCCCTCACCACCACCCACTGCACATATCGCTCTCATTGCCAGGAATCCTGAGGAGAGTAGATTTTTCTTTTCTCTTCTATCCCTGGACCAGTTATTCCCCCTCCTGCCGGCAGCCTTGCTAACATATTGCCAATAAGCTCAGTGGCAGGCCCCGCCAACATGTCCCTCCTCCATTCCCCCTGTAATGGCCTCTCTCTGGGGAAAGAGCTCCTGCCTGTCACTGATCCGACTACACTTATAACCCTCTCCCATCGTCTTTCCCCCCGGTTCTGTTCCCTCTCCTGTCACACCAGCCACCTCCTGGCTTCAGGTTGTTCCGCTGCAGGTTGTAGGCGCCCCTTTTGCTAGGATACATACACATGGCCATGCAAGCTTGACTGCACACATGGATAGACACGTAAATGCATACAGGGCAAATAAAGATACAACACAGAATTTTGCACACTTGCACTCACATACTAAAGTATTTATGTCTCCTTCTCTATCTGTATTCCATCAATGTCTTCTTTTGTTTCTCTCTTGTTGTTTTTCTTGCCCTTTTCATATATTTTCAAACTTACATATTTCTGATGCAGGAATATATGCAGAAAGAATGTCAGGAATGACAGTGAGGGTGTACGGATGGTACAGAACAAAACCATGAGAAAAGGGTCAGTCTTTCAGCTAGATTGTATCTGACAGCTGTGATCATTCTCTCTTTAACCCCCTAATAGCCACCAATTTAAACGTTGCATTGATATTGATGGAATTAAACCCAACTTCTGATAGTCTAATCATAGTTGAGGAAACTTGACCAGGCAAAGGAGGCCTGTTAGACAGGGAATTTCTGCACGAAATGATGTTTACTGGGCTGTAGCAAGAGATATACACCGTATTTAAAGAATTTGTTTGGTGGCATCTCTTTTTTCTTTCTTTTTTTTTTACAAACACAATAACACAGATACCAATGTGCAAGAAACAGATTAAACTCTGTATTTGGTTAACTAAGACAAGCAGCAAATCTCTTGCACACGCCAAAAACTAGTTGTATCCTCACCTTCCAAATCTAGAGGCTTCTCATTAAAATATCACATTATATTGTGGGGTTTCAGATGACTATTTAGCCATTATGAGAGCTAAATTGAAAATACACAATTTAGAAACAGTCCAATTAGTGTTGTGTGAACAAAGCTCATTGGGTATTCTCCATCTTTAAAGGCTTTTCTCTTGTTCTAGTTTAATATACTTCACAAGCATATGCTGTAACCAAAAGTATGCTTTTTTTTTCTTATTGTAACAATCAAAAGCAACCATGGGTTGTGGTAGAAATACTAACATTTTAATTTAGTTCTAATATTGCATAAAACATAAGGTGGGATATTTTTCCTGCAGTCTCATCCTCAGACTCAGGTAATTTTAATGACAGAAATACATTTATTCAGCTCGCTACAACTGATAAAACCTGCAGACAAAATACTGATAAGGCTGTCAGCCAGAAATGACAAGTCTGCTTTTGTTTATTTCTGTGTGAAATTGAAGGAATGTGTTGTGTCATTTGCCAACGAACTTTATTCAAATTTTGGAATGTTATCATTAGAATATTTATAGAAAAAAACAAGATATGTTTTAGTTTTTTGCAGTATACTTATAGCAAAAAGCAAAGAACTAAGAAATTTCTATCACTGACAAACTTTATTCCATCACAATTTTTTTTCCTAAAATGACATTTTCAAAACTCGCAGAACAGAACTTTCAACCATAACAGGGAGCATAACAGCATTTTGTTGTACCTGAATCAAGTTTCTCAACCCTTATATAATCTTTTAAAGCATTTCTTTTCTCCTTCTTTTTTATTGTGGTGGGGTTTAAAGAATTTTCACAAATATGAGCTAGTTTTATTTTACTCTGCACAGCACAGTAACAAAACAAATTTCAGTAGTTTCAGTGGTCTCTGTAACTTACAAAACCTAGCAACTCTGCTGTGCTGAGTGAAGGTCGGCCTTTCTGCACATATTTCATCAATGCTCTGTGACATTCATTAACCCTGGGACAACAGGGTAGAGCTCCTCACTGAGGTAAAGTGATATGAAATGAAAGAAATAGACTCAGAATACAGCACAGATGTTTCTGCACTCTATCCCAGCCACTTGGTTATTCTTCTCAATGTACGAAGTCCCAGCTTGCATTGTGTGTAGCACCGTGGGTCCTGTCTGTTGTGGTACACCCCGCCTCTGTGATTTTGACCTGGTCCTATGCTGCTATGATCTGTCAATGATACATCCCATAGATGGGCTTGGTCTTCCATAATGTTTTCTTCATCACCCTCTGTCTTCTGCTGCCTTAGATACTCACTGAATAGCACTGAATCCTTCCTGATGTATTCATGGACGCTCCTTGTTTCATCCTAAGTAGTGGCTCAGACTCTCAGTAGTTCTTGCTCTCATCCTTTTCATTGCTGTTTTTGTTGTAGTGACAGTGTCGCTGCATTAGAGCCCTAATGCTACACAAGCCAACCCAGGAGCAAGAGCAATAGAATTTTAATTAAAACCACGCCGGCTTGGATGCTGCCTGGATTAACAAGGTCCATGTCAGGTGTTGTGAGACCAGGACATCTTGATGAGAAGGAGGCTATAGCTGCTGTTTTGCCTGTGCTAAGTACTGAAGGTGAGCTTGTTGTTGTTAGTTGTACTACCATGTTTGTGCACAACAGCATCCAACTAAACTGACGATATGATTAAAAGTAGGGATGCATGATCCAATCTGAAAGATCGGGCTTGGAGTCAATTCAGGCCTTTTTTAACTGATTAGTATTTATTTATATACTTTATAGGTCCCGCAAGGAAAAAATCTCTTTTCACATATTCCAGCTTGTTAGGAAGCTGGGGTCAGCTGACAGGGTTAAAGGCTGAACAGTGGCAGCTTGAGAGTGGAAAGGGTGTTCAAACCTCTGACCTTATCAGTAGTTCAAAGCCTTAACCACTGAGCCACCAGTATCCCCACACACAAACCTAATCCTTTGTTAAATCCACTGTCACATAGGTGTTGTAAAGAGAGAGTGCCATGTGTGGCAGGATGCTTGGGATGCAAATTTTGAATACCTTCCTAAATTCAGAATTGTCAGCATTATCAGTTTAATGGTTTAATCGCTAATAAATTGAGCACAATGTTGCAATGTTGCTATTTTAATCAACAGACACATGATATGGGACACTATGTGACATATGCCACTCAGATATAGGAATGCTGTCCTTGTCTATCTTGAGTTATTCTTAAACACATAAGCTCTGGACAGAGGTCATTAAGTGTCATAGAAGTCACTGTCATGGTGGCCTGTTGCTAGCTAAATCCCAACAATGCATTCTGCTTGCCAACATGGAACTTCCAGTAGTCCAAGTGACCACCTCCTCAGGTCTCTACAGTATCAAACAGTAAGAGGCCACCTGGTGGCGCACCCAGATACTACAGCTAATATACAATATATTTTCTGACATGCATGTAGAGAAAGCAGGTTTTCACCATTTTTTGGAGCTTGTGGAGTCAATCTGCATCCCACTCTCTGACACCGCATTTCAGACTGCTTTACAATATAGTATGTGGCCACCTGCATAACATTATGGTACAGTTTGGATGCAGACATGATTTTTTTTTCTTTTTATTCAATTGGCAAGCATATACACTGCTTAACCAATTTATCAGACCACCACCCATTGTGAGGTGTTTGCCACTGCTGCTCTGAATTAACAATATTGCCGATCACCAAAATATATTTTTTTACGTTTCTGTAATGGTTAATTCACCAGTACATGCAAGGTCTGTAATCAAAAAGATATCTTTAATACTAAAATACAATAATTGTTGTTGTCCATTCCTTCTGAATTGAACTTGATTGGTTGTGGGTTCATACACCAAGAAGGCAATGACCCCAAGCATATTTCAAAGCTGTGCAGAGACGACTGGACCAAGAAAAAGGAATCTGGAGTACTGGAACTGATGGACTGACCAAGTCAAAGTCCAGACTTGAATCCTATTGAACAGATCTGGGATTTATTGAATTCAAAAATAGATTGCACAAAAGTTTCATCCAAAGCAAGTCTCTGGGAACAGCTAGAAATTATGTGGATCTCAATAACAAAAAGGACTGTGGAAAAGTAAATAAAAACAATGCCACCAAGAATGCAAGCTGTTATCAGGGCCAAAGGAGATCATTCAAAATAATAAGATTTTTGGGAAGAAAGACTATTTAGTTGTTCCAGTTTGTAATTTGCCTAACAAAGAGCAATACAATTTTTTAGTTTGAAACAAGTTTTTGACAGATTTCTAAAATATTTGTGTTTTCTCGTTTAAATGACAGGTGGTCTAATAAATTTGTTCAGGACAGTACATTGGCTTGATTCTAATAATTTTAATGTACTTGAAGTGAGTATGATCTATTAAAAATGTACAAATGAAACCAGATCTTAAATGAAACAGGCTATCAAAATTCATACCTCTACTCAGCATAATGTTTTTACATTCAAACATCTTGTAGGCACTGCACAAAAATGCTTACAAAACCTACAGTGCATATGGAATTGCAAAATATTTGTTTACTAAATTTTAATAGGTGACTATTTCAAGCAGATCTTTAAAAAAATATTTAACTGTAAATGATTTTAATGCTGCCCGTAGTTCTTACACAAATGGTCTCTCTATGATATTACCATTGTCATAGAGGCAGTTAATGCAGCTCTTAGAAACAAAAAGATTTCCTCCTGTGTTTCTAAATCAATTTATTGATTGTACAAATGGCCTGGAGGGCTTTAAGGTGTGTGATATGAGTAAAACGTGCCTTCAGTGTCCTGTAACCTTTCATGTGTATCTGACTCTCGCTTGCTCTGTCAATGATGATTTAATGGTTCAGATTAGCCTTTTTCCAGAATGTCCCACAGTGTCAGGCACGGGGCTGTGGCTTGAGAGCAAGTGGGCTACCCTTTTGTGTGGAAATGTTATGTGAGCGAAGAGAGGGAGAGCAAGAGAGTTCAAATCGATTTTCTTAGTTTGACAAACTCATAGTACTGGAGTGCGGTGGATGAAATGACATTTAGGAGGAGAGTTCTATTTTCTTTACTGTTCCGTTTACAAGTGTTTCAATTAAGTGATTGTGTTCCTTGAAGTGATGTCCTGTTCACAGAAGCATGATGGAAAACAGTAACTGGTGGCAGCAGTGCATTGGATTAGACCCATTCTGTGTTGAAATAAATTAATTTTTCAGGCTTGTACTGTCACCAACTCCACAACAAATAAACTGCTGCTGTGATTTCTCTCCATTGCATCAACATTTTCTCTTAGCTTCTGACAGCTACAACAGTATCAAAGGGCAAGTGTTCGTTTATGTTCCGGCAGCAAATCCATTATTTTCTCTGTGTGTTGTGTTTGAGCATGTGTGTATGCAGGCGACTGCATTTATTCATGGATCACTGTACATTTGTAAGTCAATCAAAAGGACAGGTGCACGGCAGGTCCTGGCCTATTTCTGAGGCATGTGACTAATTCAGTGTTCATCCTGCCATAAAACCAGCAAAGGGAGCACAGTGAAAAGATTTCAGGGAATGGCATGTCACAGAAGAAATAAAATGTGGAAAAAGAAGCATCACACCTGGTTATCATTTTATTCTCTCAGGTGTTTTTCTCTCAGTTCCTCACAGTAAACCTTGACTTGGATAAATCTACTTCTCATTCCTTTTCTACCTCCCTTCTCAAATTCCCACTCCTACCCTATTTATTTTCACACATCCTTCTACTCAGTTCTTTCTTATACTTGGTGTAATTAACCACAGCTATATCTGTGATGGTGGTTGATACCTGAGCACATGAGGAACAGATCCACTGTTGGAGTCTGACAAAATGAAATGCTTGCAGTTGAAATGTCACATTCCCTCTCACATCTATACTGGTCTGAAAATTATGCACCAGTGTGCGCATTCATATGTGTGTTCAAGTGTTGGTAGATAAGGGTTGAGAAGACGCAACTCAGTAGAAACACTGGCACTGTGTTACATGATCAAAGAACCTTCTCTGAGATCAAAGATGCACACAGTTCTGAGTTCCCATTTTCTACATGGTACTACATGGTGTCAAGTAGAAATCACCTTTGCAACAGCTAGTGACAAAAATGACTCTTCCCAAATTTTATTCTGTAAATTAGCAAGTGCAGATGATACCAAGGGATATGTGTCACAATGTTTATCATTCTCCTAATATCTATTTACAATGTTGTATCACAGGCCTATGGCTGCTACAGACACTGATATTGATCTCATCTCTCATCAAGGTTAAATTTCATCCAATGAGCAAAGTACAGCTTGAAAAGATATTGAAGAGTCGGGGCCTCATGCTAACAATCTGCTAAATGTCACATATGTATCATATTTTTTTCTGACCTTGTGAACTTAATTTCCATATTTTAAAGAAAAATAATTCACACTGTGTTGTATATAGTCCCTCAGGTCTAAAGGGATAAAAAAGAGAAAGATTTTTTTTTCGTGATTTGTCTCTACTGCTTGCCCCAGATGATAGGAAGGAAAACCACTCTTGCTTTTTATCATCTGGATAATGGAAAACCAACAACATTATAATGGTGCCATTACTGAGAACATACCTAGTCTGAAGCTAAAACGATTTGGGGTTTAGAGTCTGACTTTTCACTTAATGAAGTCCAAGAACCTGCATATACATCTAGCATTTCTGAAAAAAAACTTTCACTGGTGCACATATTTTACCTGCATCCACAGGCTATCAGCATTGTATACAAATAGTTCACATATGGTTTTATACTTGAGAAGCTAAATGTATTGAGTGGGTTATTCTCTGGTGTATCAAAATACTCCTAAAAATATATCTTTTTCAGTACAGAGATCTCATTAAAGAATCAATTCAGGCCCAGAGGGTCAGATTGTGGTAGTGTATTGGCAGAAATAGGTTGTAATATTCATAATTATGTTTTCATTAATGTTTAATCACCTGTAACTAAAAATTATTGTGATTTGCTAGCTAGTCCTTTATATCTGCATAGGGAGTGAGTCTTTTCCATAGAGCTCACCATGTTGCACGGTCTCGTCTCTACAGTAGCCCAGGATGGACAACCCAAACATGGGTTTTTGATAGGGCGTTTCATGTTTTCATATTGAGGTAGCACCTATGGCAGCTATGGTATCATACATGTTTAGAAACAGAGGGGTGAGGGAGGATGGGGTATTCAGCTGGTTGCAATATGCGACATTACCGCTAGGTGCCACTAATTCCTACACACTGGTCCTTTAACAGATAAAAAGACAAACACTTTTGATCTCAACCAATGTTTCAGTGGCACTGACATTGCATGAGGGAGGCCATTTCAATATCTAATTTCATAGTGGTTAAACAAAACAGCCCTCTTTCTTCCAGACCTCCTCTTCTTCCCACCACGCCACGTCCACCCCCTGAGGCACCTGAATGCCTTCCCATCTTCTTTTACTCCAGATTAAAGCTTCAACCACCAAGGTCTCCATGACCTCAGGAGAGCTGGCAGGATCAGACGACTGCTGCTTCGCTTGCATTTTAGCTGCAGTAGCTCGGGTGTCTTATCTGTTTCATTTTTATTGAATGGATTCAGGTTTCTTCATCCCCTCGGGCTCCCAGGGGCACGCCCACTTGCTGGTGTTAGTGAGGTTTTTATGCTGACTGAATGAACATGTAAGATCCCTTACAGCGGCGGGGATGACATGTAGACCCATCTTCACACTCGCTGGTATGCATTTAAAAACACATACCTGCAAGAAGCACACATAAACAATTTGCCACAGGCCCTCTGGTTGTCTGACTGACAACAGAGGACGAGGGGAAGGGGCAGGGGTGAGATATAGAATAGCTGCAGGCAATAGTTTAGATCATAACATTACTACAACTTCACAGATCCCAGGGCAGACTCCCTCAGGCCCCAAACAATCTCCCTGGTGCAATTTGCCCACCATTTGGAAAGATATCACATGCAAATACTTTCAGAACTTCAATTTTAGTGCTGGGCGTGTGGAAAATATAAAAGTGATTTCAAAGTGGCACCTAAAACTGCTTATCTGAGGGGGGAAAAAGACAATATTAACAGCTATATGGGCAGAAGAATGCTGTATACAGGCCTGCACCCGATTTACATAAAGTAGACTCACAGTAACAATTAAGCTCTTAACTGGCTGACTTGAATGGATCCTTTAAATTTTTTAGTGGACCCGATACACTTCCTCTCCTCCTTGCTCTTGCCAGCTCCTGGACTAAATCATTACATAATGAGACGGCATGTGATCCAGGGCACGAGTGGAGGTACTTTGCTCTCGAGCCATTTCCTCCTGGCAGATATTGATGCAGACACTTTGCTTCACATTAACCTCAACCTTCTTCCTTATATCACAGTGTTAATGGTGGGATAAAGCAAAGACATAAATGAATTAAATTATCCCACAAGCAGAGAACTTCACTTGTATATGCAGCTCTGGAATGTATAAATGATATTTCAAAATATATTGTGCATTTTTAGTCGTCTATAGGTAGCATAAATGTGCTGGAGAATAACAAATACAGCATGTACAACAACTATTTGATATTATTGTACATATGGTGGGTTTCGTAAGTATGAGGAAACTTTTGCCCTTCCTCAACGGCTCAGTGCTCTAACTACTGCAGACAAGCGACCTTTCTCAGGGTACAACACAATGTACAGACATCATTATATCACCTTCCATCATTTGTAACGGTTTGACTACCACAGTTAAAATGTCACACAACTATGTGCAGCAACATAGTTACTGGATAGTCAACACACACATGACTAAATGGATCCAGATAGTTGTTTCCCAAAGAGGGACACGAACAAACCGACAGTACAGAAGTCAGACAGCTGCTGAACTAATCTGATCTGGGAGATGGGAGAGAAGAAAGGGGGTGGGAAAATGAATAATTACATGACTAATTACACTACCCTCGACAATGTAGGCGAGAACACACACAAACATATGATAATATATTAAAAGTCCATGACAGCAGTATGTAAAAAACATTAATATGTGCTGCAAATGTCAACTATATGAAGAAAATAGATTCTGTATTTTCAATTATCATGAAACTCCAAAGTCAAATGTTACAATTATATGCTACTCCCACTTACTCAACTCAACGTACTGACATCCACAGACACGCACTAACACGGACACCTTTAAATCCTTTAATTCTCATGGATTTGGTCTTAATTGTGGTTAAAATCTAGCGAGGTTAGTATCTACAGCTATGAGGCGATCCTAAATAGTGAGTTTGCAAGGGAGCCATAAAGATAGCTGCAGCACCACTGTCCAGTATTGTGTTGTATGGTAACAGAGACAAAGTTACTGGTAGGCCTCTGTGAGGGCCTTTAGTTTGAACAGCAGCACTCTGCTGACCTCCCAGCTAATGATGCACCGCTTAATGTTTGGACGTTTGGTACAGTGCATCGTGACAGTGCATAAATGCCCAATTGACTATCTCTTAACGATTACTAATTATCCCAAAGGAAGCAATTAAACTCTGGGAAAAAAATAGGTGCAAGGGCCTATCTCAACCAGAGTGGGTAATTACCACACTTAATATTTTCCTCAATATCAGATACAGTTGGCAGCACAACCCCAAAGGCAGACTGGCGCATTACTCTCACAATAAAACATCATAATGCCGAGACTATCTATTATGCGCTGAGCTATCATTTCCAGCAACAAGCCAGGCCAGTCGCATGAAAGGCTATAAGGGAAAATCGTTACATTTTCTCCCTATTACTTCCATTAAGAACCTGTACATTTTGCCTTATTTTAGTAATCCATTTGAGCATTGCCCAATTAGAGAGCAGGCAACTAAAAAGAACTTTGATGAGCTCAGAGAAACCCTCCTGGGAAAATTCCCTCTCCACCTTTTAATCTCAGACAGTTGTAGTTTTTCCCCTTTCTCTTTTTCCTGAATTATTTTCTTAATCATTTGGCCTGTTGGAAGGTTATGGGAAGGTCAAACTGAAGTCAAGGTGAGATATGTGAACAGCAGTGTTTGTAATGTGTGAAGCTACTTACTGTATGTTCTTTTCAACAACAACAAAAAAAAAAGCAGACATGATTCTCCCTGACAGGTATACAGGCATGGTGAAATCATGCTGCTGTACCTGGCCAATCAGTCCGGCTAAAATGACAAGACAAGATGAGCTGTGATTTTAAAGGTCACAAGTAATGGATGTCAGATTTGAAAGAGCTGAGTTTTCCAACCCAAACCTTCTTGTTTTTCTAACGTTTGAACATTTCATGAAATTGTTCTCAAATGTCAGCTATGGCCGTCCACCACAAGGACATCCACAGAAGAATGGCCACACATCACAGGTGTTCCATCTGAATAATGTATTTCATCACAGTGCCTTATTTAATTAGTTCACAGCTATTCAGTGAAGCAGATATGTCCATCAGCTATGGCGAGGACAGTGTGAAGTCTAGACTGCAAACCACGTACAAGCTGCAAGTGCAGTGTTGACAGTGGATTCAGTTCCATTTAATTAGTAACATTGATTACCACTTCTTTAATTATTTGTATTCCTCTGAGGCAGAACACACATGCACACACACACGTGCACACACACACACACACACACTGTGATGCTTTTGACAGTATTGAAGTGGAATGGAGTTGTCAGGTGGACAACTGTGACTTTTTTCGGGGCAATCAAGCTACATGGCCACAAACAATCACATCAAACAGCCCCAATATCCGCAGGGGTCATCTCTCACTTCTTTGTCAGATAACGGACAAGCCAATGGAGACAGCAAAATAGTGACAATTCCCCACTGTACATACAAGCGTGTGTGTATGAGTAAACAGTGAGGCATGTCAGAAGGGAATGTTCAGCAGCTGAAATAACACTTATAGCTTTAATTTTATTTTCAGTGTTTGAGTTGTTTGCAGGAGATGTTAACTGAACTTAAGGGTTATCTATTCACCGTAGCAGCAGTTCAGTTACAAGGAATTCTTCAGGGCTTTTCAACTACTGCTACTACACTTCACTCTCTCCATCTCCAAACTGAGGCCACAAGTTTTGATTCTGAGCTCTGCAAAATTTCTAAGAACCTTATGTTAAGAGTTTTGCGTCAAAATACTTAACAGCTGAATATTCAATACGTCACAGCTTTTTGTGTAAGGTCCACATCTATCTGCACACTTTAGTGTGTGAGTGAAATGTGGACATGTGAACAACTGAGGCACTATTGCTACAACAAGAGAGCAAAAATCGCTAACTACGACACAACACCACCACACACGAAGACAAGCCCAGAGGAAAGCAAAATCCAAGAAGAGATCTCGTTGTTTCTTTCATTTCTCCTAAACACAAATGAGATTTTTTTGATACTAAGGTGAAACCAAAGGCTTTTTCTCCTGCTTCTAAAATCTGACTCAGGAGAAACAATCTCATAAAATCTCATGTTTGATCAAAACAAGAGATCTTTATATGATCTAAAATGAGTCTAATTTCAGCCTCTTGAATGTGAGACCATGAGATCAGAGAAAGAGCTCCAAGAAAACTCATCTATGGCTCCCAAGATCTCATTATGATCTCAAATATGGCTGTTTTCTCATAGTGACCTCAGAAGAAAATAGCTCTTCTGTGTCTTACTCTGATCAAAGAAGAGGTGTCTAAATTATATTAAATATGTCTAATTTTAGTCTCCAGAACATGGATCAGAATCTCCACAAAATCATGTAAATCAAATTTTGAGTTACTTGTATGAGAGTATTTTCATTTTAGAGGACTAGTTTTTGCCACTACATTTCAAATTCTGTATTGTACTTATTGTATTATATTACTGAACCCTGTAGCCGAGAAGAAAACAAGACAGAAAATAATTCACTTTTAAATGCCATGGTTTCCAAGTTATTAATAAAATATGAACAGCCGGCATAACTAGATTACCAACCACTTCCACATGATTTGTGACATCATAAGTAAAAAGAGACCAGAGATGGCAAAAAAAACGTAGCGATAATGAAAATAAAGTCCTCACTGGGCCAAAAAAACTGCAGTAGCAAGTTTGAAGCCGGCACAGAGAGCAGGATGGGTCATGATTGGCACATAATAACTTGCTTCCCTTGTTAAGGAAAACAAGTTACAAGTTCAAATGTCCTCTTTCAGTATTCCCTACCTCATTTGATTTACACTATATATACACTACCATTCAAAAGTTTGGACACACCTTCTCATTCAATGCTTTTTATTTATTTGCATTATTTTCTACATTGTAGATTAATACTGAAGATTAAAACTTCTTTTGTGCTGCAGGAGGAGGTGCTGCAGAGGGACAGTGACACCACATTGGATCTGGCTGCAGGTGTTTTCACCATGGATGCGAGACGAGCCCATCGTGTGGTTAAACACCTCAAGGCTGGCTTTTGTTTCATCAACAGCTACAACATCACTCCTGTAGATGTGCTCTCTGGAGGCTTCAAAATGTCAGGTATAGGGTGGGAGAGTGGCCAGGTAACGACTGAATACTACACCCTGCTGAAAACTGTTTGAGATCCATCTTACAATTCCTTAGTGCACCTCCTGGCTTTTTAGGAGCAAGAAGCAAGACATGAATGAAATCAAAAAGATGCAATGATGAGCTTTCATATTATCTCAGCTTTTCTCCTAATGGGGGGTAGAGAAAAGTAAATACTGAGTGTTGCTGCTCCATGTTGTGTTTTTCCCGCTAAGCTGAACAACTTCTGGGGTCAGCTGGTCACTAAGCTGTCAATCAAAAACTCACTAGCCAATGAAACGCACCGTGAATAAAGCCCCGCCCATACAAGAGCTTTGTCAGAACAGAAACTGAACAAGCTGAAAGAGAGAAAGATAGAGGGAACTGTAAAAATCTAAATTATAAAACCTAATAGTTTACACAACTGCAAAAATATATATGATAATAATAGTTACTGAACAAGTTGTACTTTTGAGATATATTTTTTTTGCTTCAGTGAGCTTTATCTCTCTCAAATTCAAATATTTGTTTCATGTATTGTGCATTTTCTATCGTAGTATATTCTTCTGTATTTACAATTATATTGTTCTATTGTAGCGGTGGCCACTTTATTCTTTCTGATTGCTCCTCTAACAACAGAGTTTCCCTTTGGGGATCAATAAAGTATTTCTATTCTGTTCTATTCAGTTCATAATTGTTTGTATGAATATGAAATGCTATAATATTGCATTGCATCGTTTGCAGAAGTGTACTCTTGATAGTGAAGCAATTAAAGCCGAACTAAACCCAGTATATTAACCTTAATTAATTTCTATTTGGACACAGATACATGCATAAAAACTAATAGATCTAGGACAAAAGTACTGTGTAACTGATTATAAAGAGGTCAATGACGTTAGCATTTAGTCGTCCTTTAGATGAGTTAATAGAAAGAAACATCTAAGAATACGGAATAAATGTTTTCCTTGTCTTATCAATTGTGGCCCTAACTCAGCTTCAGTTAAAAAGGCTTTGATTTGGCTATAATGACCTTCTTGCAGGATGGAGAGCTGGTCATGGTGGTAAATTGTGATTTCAATACACATTCTGTGTTTGTAGGTTGAAGGTGAGAGCTTTCCCATTGTGTCCACAAAAGAGGGCAAACTCATACCATCCTGTCTTTGCTTTTGGGTTGCACATCTCACCTAATGTGTATTGGTGGCCACTAGTGCCAGTTTTGTGGCCGTCAAATGTGTGAATCGCAGGTCCAGAGCGGAAGAAGACAGAGGAAAAGCTGCTGTTTCTTTGCTTCAGGCATATCCTGAATGGTTGATCGTACGCTGTATACAGGTTTTTGTGCAGGATGAACAGTGACAATAACAGTATTACCAGGTGTACCAGCAGCGCTAAAGGTAAAGGCAGCGGTGAAACAGAAACAGTGTTACAGCAAGTCTAGCACAAGCCAGGTGACTACCCACTCCTGTCTCTCACTATATCAAAAAATCACACTGAGCAGAAGCAAAACCCGTGAAAACCAAAATAAATTATAAAAATGCCATGTAAACCCCTGGAGGTGTCACATGTAAGAAAAATTTTTCAGCTGTCCTATAATCCAGCTGCTGAGAGAGAGAGAGAGAGAGAGAGAGAGAGAGAGACACATACAAGGAGAAACTGTGGGTGTAGGCTCAGCTGCTCCAGTGGAGCACAAAAAGTAAGAACCAACTTATTCAAAGTAATAGCAATTCCCACTAGTTTCATCTCCTAGTACCTTAGCTAAAGCTTTAAAGTCACAGAGAGAGAGGAACTGGCTTCGGAGGTTCCAAGTCTTCATGTAGGTCATTAAATGAAAGGGGTTTAAAAATCACAAAGGCTTTCTTGCCCAATCATAGCTGAGCTTTAGGGAGTGTCTGCAGTTCATTTTGGGCTGTAAATTGCAATATATGGGCCCTCACATTTGTGTGCTAAATCATGCATGAAGAAAAGGGAAGTTGTCCTGACATAGCCCTTACGTTTGGGGACCTTCATTAAATAAGCCCGCCACATCAAGCACACAAGAATCTTCATGTGAGGAATCATTAAGGGTTGTTTAAGATGATGTCCAGCTCCAGACTATAAATATATTACTTTAGATTTTGCTTTCACCTGGCTTTATGCAGTGCAGAAGACACTGTATTGCATTTTACCTTGGTGATAGAGGACCCAAATGTCTTTTATCCACTGAATTATTTCAGTGTACGGGTATTTTTGTGTTTCTCTGTCTGTCATTCTTCCGTTGCTATGTTTTACTTGGAGAGAATCACAAGAATTGATGTTGTCAACAATACTGCATCACCTTCTCATCACATTTGTAACTACAGTTCTGTGCTCCTTTTTAGTTATTTTTCTTTTATTAATGACTTGAAAGTTGCATGTTTAGTGATAAAATAAAGTTAAACACAATTCAAATGTAAAATGTACAAATATATGAATGTTTAGAAGCTGTATTTTCCAGTGTGATGACAGTTCTTTAGGTCATGGGGGAACGCTTTTGTAATTCTGGTTTGATTTGAGGATATACTTCATGCCAGTCTCTAAGTGATTCAGTCAATAACCAATTTCAGAGTCGTATCGAATGCAACACTCAGATGGGCAAAGCCAAAGTTGTTTATATCCTTTGTAATATTTTTCAGGGCACACTTGTATTTCTATTTCTATACCCGCTATACGGTGGGTCTAATGGCCAGTGATTGTTTTTTAATCACAGCATGTCTGTGTGCGTCTGTCATGAAGAAGACTGAATGACAAATTGTGCCGTCTGCTGTGGTGGTTGGGGTGGCAGGTGTTAAACCCAGGAAACGGACAGCTGTTCTACCAGGTGCAGCTGAATGATGAGCGCATTTAGGCTTTTATGCCGTTGCTGAAAATGTGCTAAAAATGAAGAAAGACATTAAAAATTGAGACTGTGGAAGTAATAGAAGGCCACTGCATTTAAAGCCTATTTCCAGGTAAGGCTGTGCTCCACAAGGTTCACCTACATTTTTTGCATCATCTTTTCTTATTTCATTCTTTCAGTTAAAGTGAAATATATGTGCTGCAACACCAGAAAGGAGAACTGGTTCTCACAAGAGAAGTGAACATACAGTAGCCTGAATATGCCAATCGGGGGAATGCATGAGGAAAAAATAAGAGCATCAGTATGGGAAAATAGGACAGTTCCATGTTCTGTCTCATGCCTCAGCATTCTGTGTATTTACTGTACACAGAAAAGAATACCGTGCCTGTATACGAGCCATTGTACAACCTTGATGCCCAGTATAGTGTTATATGTTGGTGGTGGGTGGAGTCAAACATGAGGATTGGTTGCATAGCTTTTGCATGTAGCTTGCCTTTGCATATTCATTAAATGTGCCATGGCATGTGGAGGCTGCATTTCCTCCTTTTTAAAACCTAGAAATAAAACCAAAAACCATCTTCCATGTGAGCCAAAATATACTTTAGAGATTCTGGGCAACTTGCTACCTCATAATAGTGCTAGTTATCATGCTGATGCTTAAGGAATGCTAAATTATTATATTGCTGCATTAACTGTGGGTCATGCTGCCATATGGCTAAATGTGCAAGGCAATAAAATCCCAATCACACCCAATCAAGGCTGGGAGTCATAATCAGCCAAAACTGTGAAAATAAAAAAGTATTTTGTCTTGACTAACTGTGGAAGAAGGTCACAAAGATCTCCAGCTGTGCAGCTGATTGCAGATGTTAATATAATGGGGCTGATTACATGATTTGCCAAGAGACAGCTGCAGCACAAAACAATTACAGAATACAGTTTGTCATGCGCTAATCTCTTAATGTCATACGTAGGAGGAGAACATTTTTATATTGAGTAAGTGCATAAACATTTCTTGTAAATGGCAGTTAGCATCCCTTCAGACAAATGCCATATAATTTATTCTATATATAGCATCTCAAACAATTGCTAATCAGACTGCAGAATGTATCCATAAAAGTGAATCTCTATCCTGATTGACAAACGTGGAGACTCGCACAAGGAGACTTCTACAGAGGACGCATTACAAACTAAGGCATTACAAATTACAGCTTATATATAAAACTCACTGCAAAAATATATGTACTTCACATGTACGTGGCAGCAGCTTTTGTCTACTCTGTGAGACCAGCTGTTTCCATGGAAGAGAAGACCAGGGAGCCACTGATCACATGTCCACAGATAGATTGCATTTTCCAGTCATGTCATCTTGATTGATGGGAAGCACATTGTCATTGGGGCCCTGCCATGATCACGGTTACTGTCTGACTAAAACTGCAAGGTTTTTATCATGCCCTCAGCTGTGGTAGATATACGCTTTATTGTCACTGAGATTGCTACGTTCTGTCACATTTTGTGAATCAGCCTTGGGAGGATGAGGAAATCTCCCCGAGAACTCACAGCAATTTTCAGAGTTGAAGATCTCCAATCTTTGTGTGTCATCCTCACCCACCAGCGGATGACAGCCCCGGAGCCTCTTGGCTTGTAGCAGAGCCTGCGAGGTGATAACCTGTCCGGTGCCACCGTCAGGGTGCCGAAGGCAACACAGACCCGGTGCCTCCCATCAGCATGAGGAAGAGGAGGAACTCAGCATGACACATCCACAATAGTTGCTTCAGTCAACGCCTCTATCACCCCAGCGTCTCATTATGCAAGATTAATTTTCATATTCTTTCATATCACATTGTCTTTGTTTGTTGTAGGACTAGATAAGCTACTCAGGCATACAGGGGAAATAATTTATAACTTCTTATCTCTGTCTCCCTCATCCCTCTCTACTCTGAGCTCCTGGTTCTTCAAGGCCAGCACAAGTGTGCACACAGACGAGCACCTGAGAAGAAGTCGTGAGATAAAATGTCTCACCCACGATGTGGTGCCTTAAAGCTATCACACAAATATTCTTTCCCAACACGTTATAAATGATTTTGATTTATAGATCTTGTGTTTTATGTAACCCCTGCAGTAGTGTAATCCTTTTACTAGGTAATATTCGTCAAACTATTTTACTATCTTAATAGTAACCACTGCATCCTGGATCCTACTATTAATCCTTCATTCACTTATTAAAACCATTATTTAGAATTGATTAAATCATTAAAACACCATCAGGTATTATTTAATCAGATACCATAAAGTAACTGAGAACAAATGTGTTTAATATTTCATCGGTAAAATGCAGACAAAAGAAATGGAACAAAAGAACAAATTCTCAGTAATAATGTAGAGAGCAAATTTATCTAGGCCATCACACTTACAGGCCATTGCAGATGAATCTGACAGAAGGGAAAGGAGAAAAACAAAGACTGAATTTATGCAACTGTCATTTACATATTTATATATTTACATATTTTGCTATAAATCGTTTCTGTTTTTTGTCTGGTTTAATGAATAAATTGTTTTGTTTCACAAAATGGCCTTCAAAAACTTGACGCTAACTTTGGTTTACGTGTGTGCAAAGTATATATCACTGTTTGCTTGTCACATCATATCAGCTCCTAAGTCAGACATTTATCCATTAGCTCCTAATGGAGGAGTCAAAGACTGTAAAACTTTTTGCTAAATTAAGACTTACTGATGCCACACAAAAGATTATTCCAATGTGTATGTGACTGCACTTGTGCACAGGACAGGTAGAGAGGAACAGGAGGAATCACAGACAGGTTGAAAAGCACCACTTTTGAAAATGTCAAGTCTTTTAATGCCTCTGACCAAAGCTTGACTCACTTGTGGGTGTGGTTGGGTGTAGTCAGATGTCGACCAAAACACTTGTCGGAGCGCATTAATGTGTGGCGTTATGGAATGGTTATAAAATGTAGAAAATGGACACACTATTATGACAACACACACTGCTTGGAAACCATTCTTCACCGTTAAAAAAGTGGATGTGTTCTTGTGTTTCATTCAACTGATCAATTTAACACTTCTGTTTGTAACAGTACAGTGTTTGCACATTTTAGCAAATCACCAAAGGTCAATAAAGGCATGAACATCGGTAAATCCTGAACATACAAATTTACACAATCAAAAACCACAACAGCGAGCAGCCAGATGTTTTCACTTACAGATATACTTCTCGCAAATTTCTTTTCCATATGCCATTCATGCTTGGTTTGTGTACATTTTGTGTTATGTTTCCCTCAGGAAAGACTCCCATAAAGGGTGCATAATAAGATTTAAAAGCCTGAACCAGAGCCCTTATTTGACAGTTTCACAGATGGACAGTCCTAAGGCCTCATGCACTTAGCAAAGACACTGCATGAAGTCATGGAGTACATATGTACAGCAATGGAAGATGTTAAACAACTGGATGTCACAAAAACAAGATTTTCATGTTGTGCTTGAAGCACAAGTATGCTTTAGCGAACACTGTCCACATAAAATTAAAAGCGTGTATAATACAGCAGTCAGTTAACATATGGCTTAACAATGTTCCAAAATAATACTGCCTCACTGAAAAGAGATTCATGAGTGTAACGACATCAACTCTCTTTAGCGATGTTCCCAGTCTAACCACAATTTAACACTGCAGGTTTGTTTTCCTGCCAAAAATATGACTCTTTGCTTTTTGGAAAGCTGAAGTCAAGCACACGGTCCACTCTCGCAATGCAGATTTAGTCAGTGGAAGTTATTCTGAATGCAAGGTTTGGCAATACTTCTTCACTGTCATATCACTATTTTTGCACAACTTACATTATTTAATCCTTGTCTCTGGTGCATTGGACTGTATCTCCCAGAACACTGGGCAGCAGGCTGTGAAACTCACCGGACATGTTGTTCATCCACAAATATTCATACTTGCTGATGATGTAGATGCAACATTTCATCAGACTAGTTGAACTTTCACAAAGGGACGGAATAAGGAACACAATGGGGAAACAGCAAGACAAAGAATCTAACCTTGGCAGTTTCTACCAGTGAGGTTAAAAGGCTAATTCCCTTAATAGATGGAAATGTGTGTGATTTTCTTTTTTTCGTACCAATTTTTCAACTGTCTTCAATATTTACTTATTTTTGACATTCACCAACACATGTAAGTGAAATCTGAAAAGTTAGCAAAATATTGCTCTGGTGTTTTACAGCAGCACTCATTAAAGCCTCTAAATTTGTAATGTTCCAAGGTCAGGGTTTCTGCAGTGGCAAAGCGGCATTTTCCTCTGGCGGAGTTTTGTTTTAGGCTGCTTAGTGTTTTGTTGACCTGCTTTCAGCTTGGCCGAGTCTAAATGAGAGAAGAAGCGCAGTAGAGAATGTGTTAGTAGCAATCGAGTGGTGCAGGAATTCATGTTTGCTCAGAGCACTTCAAGGATGCAGATTAAAGCAACTGTTTCGGTTCATATGTGAGTACATTATATGGCCTTGACATGAATGGCAGATTTCATCTCACACACACATACACACCTGTTAGATGACATATACAGGTACATACAAAGAGCAAAAAAGAAAACCAATGGCTCGTGGAAACAGAGCCCTTGGTGTGTAGATAGGAATAATAATTCATTTCCCGCTCCTCTACCAGCCTCTGGAAAGAAATCAATGGTGGAGTCAATAATCTCCAGGCCCATTGCTGAAATACGTCTGTTTCCTGCCTCCTCCTAACTACCACCTTTAGGTAACTTTAGGAAGATGGAGCTCAAATCGTGGGAAGTCAAACTGACACATGGAATGACATGCCTCCTCTATCCTCCTGCAGCTCTCTATGTAATTACTTAGCTGTGATTGACAGGAGAAAGTACCTTCAGCCTCAGACTTTGCCCTGCCGATCGGATGGATTCACTGGAGTTTGACGTGAAAAAGTAGTTCCAGCTGCATCTTACATTAGCCCATAAAAAGTAGTATTTATTCTTCATCCCTTGCAAAAAAAAGCACCTGCATATGTACAAATTTGCAATTATATTTCATATTATCCCTTTTTAATCCGCAAAATATTGTGTTCTCAGGGTTACTTATGACATTTTTTGAGTGGAAGACAAAAATTTATTCCTAAGTTAGCGCTGGAAGAAAAGGGAAAGGGGTATTCACGATCAATGGAGGCATGCAGAGTAAATATCATACAAGTGTGCCTGTTGTTTGTGCATGCCTGTCAAAATGGATGGATGAATGGGTTTTGCTGCTACGAACGTGCTTTGTAAAACATGAATATTTTTAGAGCACACAGAATCGACTGTGTTGGATGACCCACTGTCTCTTCAAACGAAGAAAATGGAAATGGAAAACAATTATGACCGCAACACTGGTCACTGTGAATCAATTGTTGCCAAGTAAATCGACATATTCTTCTCAACTTCACTTAACTCCACTCTTACTTCTGCCCCACTTGCTTTCAACCTTAATGATTCACGTACAGCTGAAAATACAATATGAGATGCAGATTATCTCATAGCAAAATTAACATCACAAAGGTCAAATCTGCTGTGGGAGTTTTAATAAACATGAGCATTTACCTCCAAAGTACATTATGCTAAACAGCACCAAAACATAAAATATTTAAATTCAGCACGACTGGCCATAGATTTCTCTGAAATTCATGCCATTAATGGTTTTACATCTAAATATGCTAATTCAGAGAAGAGAGGAGGGAGAGACATTGGAGGAGATTTTTCTCTCCGTTTTCATTAGGAATGTAATTAATGCCAGTACAGATGGATCTGCTGATTAAATTATGCTATAGAGCTAGATTTTGGTAGCAGAATGTGCAGGCTGTTTTATAGGAAAAGCTGACGTGAGTATTTCCTCATGCAAGGGATGAGTGCGTGCTGTAAAAAGGGACAGTCATTTGTGCATTCATCATCTTAAAGTATTCATATGAAATTAGGCATTTTGTAAAAGCCACCAATTTAGCCAAATTACTTAAAATTATACAATAAATACTAGACTTTTTAAAGTCATTCCTTTATTTAAAAATGAGAATTTCATGCAGCAAAAGGTTGAAATCAAGACATATGAAAAGCAATCAGTGTGAGCAGCGTGTAAGAGTCACAGCAGATGACATTTTCTTTCATCGTTTCTCATTTGTACCACTGGCTCCACTGGCTATGCAGCACAAAGATGTTTATGAGCATCAGCATGCACGTCGGTGCCACATTACATACAAGACCATGATGACAGGATCCTGAATTCACAACCGCACTTGCCCACCTACCCAAAGGTCAGGTGAGCATTTATATGAAATTGGCCCGACATTGCTACCTTTCTTTTTATGGACTAAGGAGGGAGCCAAATTAAATGAAGGGCAGCTCCTCGTTTGTGAACCAGTGCATAATGTTCAGTTATAATTTTAGTGCACTGTAAGAACACCATCAGTAATCTTTGTTGGCTGCCTGTTCAGAGCAACGTGGATGGCACCTCGCTGCTCGGCTGACTTTTGTTGGCTATGCATCTCTGCACAGGGTCGATCTGGTTGACACGCTATTCTTAGAAATGCTGTTCCGTTTTATAAAAAGGGATTGCGTGCTATGGAGGGAGTCCCCTCCACCAATGTTTCACCAACTGCCTGACAGAAATGGCTTGGTCTGAAACAAGAGAAGGAAAACCCACTGCAGGTAAGTCGGTGTGTCTCCATGCTGGATGAGGAGGCTGATCAGTTAGATAAGCAATGCTTGAATGCTCTGGTACACAGAGTGATATTGGACATCTTATTTTGTCATTGGATGTGGTGTCGACACAGTGACAAGTGTTTGTCACAGCAGAGAAATATGTTTCCCCTCATTGTTGTAAGCAGATTGCCTCAAGACATCTTGATGTATTGGACACTGTTAAAATTGCACTTATAGTTGTGTTCCCAAGTGGATTTCTATTATATGTCCTTACACAGAATAATGTTGAAGAGCAAATGTAAGGATCCGTGCACTGATTGAATTTCACCACACCACACTCTCCAACATATGTCCAACAGCTTTTTTCAAGAAGCAATCCTCTTTATTCACAGAAGATTTTCAGTGTCATAACACCATGTTGAAACATTTGGCTCACTGACTCAAAACCTGCCATCGCCTGCGCTGTCCCTGAGTAAGTCAGATTTACTCCAACTGCCAAGTGACTCAACAGCCTCATACTCCAAATGTCAATGAAGCAGGAGTAATGAGCCACAGCCACAGCAAAATGTGTGGCAGTGTTCCTATGTGGAAATGATCTATCTATCTATCTATCTATCTATCTATCTATCTATCTATCTATCTATCTATCTATCTATCTATCTATCTATCTATCTATCTATCTATCTATCTATCTATCTATCTATCTATCTATCTATCTATCATCCATCCATCCATCCATCCATCCATCCATCCATCCATCTAAAATATCAGAAACTAGGAACAGGAGGAAACTTGCGACCACGGAACTTTATCGTTCCAATGCCAAATCCTTCGCAAAAGAAAACCAATAAAAAAAAACATTCGACAAACGTCAACTTTGTGATAAGACTTTTACCAAAAAGAGAAACTAACGTATTGTGAATTCTTGCAGTCCACCTTTGATGCAGAGCAGATTCGTCTGGAAAAATTGAAAATGGTTTTAAATGCAGAAAAATCCTAACTGATGCTTTTTTTTAATTCTTCTGTTCACTCGGAGGATGTTCCCTCACCTAGAACTGCCCATGGTAAAACTTTAGAGCTGGTCACCAGTTACAAGTTCCAATCTGAACTGGAATTGACAAAATTAGTTTCACTGGAAGCCTTCCGCTCTATTTTAAGATATCGACAATGGAAATCCTTCGAACAGTGCCTGTGTCCTTAAATTATGACTGTAAGAATAACTCCTGTATTTTATGCATCTAATTGCTTGTATTTAATATTTTGATGTTTGTTGTTATTGTTATCTGTCTGTTTTTTGTTTACTTTGACTTTTGCTGCTGTCTCTCTTGGCCAGGTCACCCTTGTGAAAGAGGTCTCCATCTCAATGGTTCTTTTATCAGGTTAAATAAAGGTTAAATAAAAAAATAATAATAATAATAATAATCACGTTAAACAGGTGAAGCCTGGTCACAATTTAGCTCTGGAGAAGTTCACTGGACTCATGAAACCACAGGTGATTTGCTTCTTGATCAGTGGATCAGTACCTTGGTCAAATTCATGTCAACGATACATTTGAAAAACAACTCTTACTGACCATGGCAGTGTAAGAAAATGGATCAGCATCAAGCATCAGAGTCATGCGAGACAGAGTCTGCTATATTCAGGTAAATCAAATAGTGCCGTCATTGGTTTATGACAAGTTATACAGAAGTTTTTTTCTGTGTATTTACCACCAACTGTCAATTTTATTTAGGCCTGGAAAGCAAAGCTATGCTGTCCAGAGATGTATTAAGTAAGTTGTCACAATTTAACCTACATGTCCAATTCTACAATTCTACAATTTCATTTGGCAGATGCTTTAATCCAAAGCGACTTACATCTGAGAGTAGACGTGGAGATCTGAGAAGTCCTCTACTTGCAATTTTCAGTGTGTAATTTGCTGCTTGGAGATGATTGGTATTTGGTGTAGTGAGAGGAGTTTTGAAAACTGTAACATGCAGAAAATGAAAGGTGCAGGGGAGAAAGTTGCCTGAAATGAATAACCAGCTTATACCCTCAGTCAATATCCGGTGAGTCAGATTAGTTAGGAGCCTATCAATGATCAGCAGGTTCTGCGAAAGGTGCTGATTTTAATGTTGTTGTTTTTTTTTTTAAATTTATATCCTACAGGGGGTTAGTAAGTATTTGTTTTATCACAGTCAGTCACAGTCCACTGTATGAATGGTGCACCTGATTTTCCATATTTTAATACAAGCCATGCTGAATTATGTCTGAAACAGCTCTTCTTGTTTAGGTGGAATGTTTTCTGGCAACAGATTGTTAAAATAATACAGTTATAGTTTAAATGAAATATGATGCCATTTTTTATTACAGTCAAAACCTACGTAACACTGTAACAGTGGATTAAAAGATGCTGTTGACTTCTTGATAGTGAATCATGAGACATTCTTTTGCCGATGGATAACAGTTCCATGAACCTACACCTCAAACAGGGAGTCTACCAACAGAGATAAGCCACCGAACATTCCTCATGCTCTGTGGGAGGTTTTCATTTTTCAATATTTTTATCACCTGTCTTTGTTATTAGCTAAATCTTTAGATTTTATTACTCTTCCATCTGTCAAAACCTTTATATCACTCTTGAAGAAGCAATCCTCTTTATTCACATGAGACATTTGGCATTCCAACAACATGTTGAGACATTTGGCTCATTGAGTCAAAACCTGCCATCACATGCGCTGTTCCTGAGTAAGGCAGATTTACTCCAACTGCCAAGCGACTCACCATGGTCACACTCCAGATGTCAGAGAAACAGGACTAATGATCCACATCCACAGCAAAATGTGTGGCAGTGTTCCTAGATGTGTTGATAGGCTCTATCTATCTGTCTGTCTGTCTGTCTGTCTGTCTGTCTGTCTGTCTGTCTGTCTGTCTGTCTGTCTGTCTGTCTGTCTGTCTGTCTGTCTGTCTGTCTATCTATCTATCTATCTATCTATCTATCTATCTATCTATCTATCTATCTATCTATCTATCTATCTATCTATCTATCTAACCTTCTCTTAATCTGTAACCCAGATTTCACCCTAAGATTTAATGATTTACATTACTGGGACTTGCTTTTTGTCTCTTCCTGCTGTGTAACTGTGTAAACACAATGTCCCTCCAACATGAGTTTTACGAGTACACGCACAGTGTCATGCTGACTGACTATTCAGAAGGGCTCTGACTGAGAGACTTTGTTAGAATTGGCACTGCTCCACCTCCGCACAGGAACTTGATGACTTTGATGCCTTTCAATGTCAGAAATCAAAGAAGCAAATTTGTGACAAGCCTTTTAGTATGGCATGACAGGCGCTCTAATTTACAGGTGAGCAGAATAGAGCAGGTGCAAGTGTCCATGTGCAAGCACAGTAAATTACACCTGCTCCACATGCACACCTTTAAAACCACAAAGACCCCCACAGCAAACAACTGAACCTCCAAAACAGGTCTGCTCATAATGCAACACTGTCAGCACCAGAGCACGATGGTCTGACACCTAAACAGACCACTTGTAATTACTGAGCAGCTTTAGAATTCCTGTTCGTACATTCAGAGTGTCACCCAACCAGGGCTCTCAGCATTTCAGCCAGAGAGGGAGGAAGAGAGGAAGCGCATCTCAATATTTAAGTTAATAAAAAGGAGGAAACCACTATATCATCTATCCGGGAGAGATGCTTATTTCATGTATCAGTACCTTCCAAATATCCATCTCTGCTCTTGAAAACTCTGCTCCAAAGGTCACCAGGGCGGCACATCCCTCCACAATAAGGTAGTGATTCATGGTAATGATGATCCAGAAGGAAATTCCTTGAGATCACCGAGGAAGAGCCAGACGTGGAGGCATTGAATAAATGGACGGATACATTTACAGAAATAAGCTTGGCTGAATCAGAAAAAAAAATGCAAGAGTAGAGTCATTGGTGAAATAAAATAAGCTTATTTGAGTGTTGCAAAGTGGCAAAAGGAGATTAGTGGATCATAGTTTTATGCCTCAAAAGATGTGCTTTTTATTGCAATAGTAAATCCCACATTTAAGGCCCAGCACAGTCAAACCTCTTGAACGTTTTCATTTAAGTAGCGTAATTAAAATTTTGACAAACACTGTCATCATTCTTATAAAGACACTGAGTTTGGTGCCATCACATTATTCCTAGCCATCCACATTATGCCAAATTAGAGTTCTGATCAGACTGGGTCACTGAAAACATGATCTGTTTATGTGGATACATGTCACATGACAATTTTTTTTGTGGGATCACTCACTAATGACAAAACACAATGATTATCATTTACTACTCTCACACGTAGTGAATCAGCATGTAAGACACTGGCCTAATCACAAACAGAAGAAGTTCAGTGTAATGGGACCTACTGCTAAACGTGCGATCCGTCGATAGCGGTGATGACTGCTGAATCAGTGAAAAAGAAGGAGATGTGGGCTACAATTTCACACAGAGGTGTGAGACCGAGCTAAATGATGTCAAGACTGATATGTGAGACTACAGATACGTCAAAACACACTCTTAACATGCTTCGTCCTAGAGTTTCTGAAAGAAATTTCTATCTCTTTTCATGTGCACTGGGTTTAGTTCGGCATACTGACCACTGCCCTGTTTACAGGATATTTTGAGATGTAGATTCAAGTTTTATGATGTAAAAATGGACATATATGCTATGATTTCATCCAGTGCCTTCCAAGCTGATACGTGTTGAAAAAAGCATTAGCCACCTTATTATAAGCAGTCATTATAAGCAGTCTGCAATCTGTGGCTTGGAGTTGTTCTTTGAGATCACACAACGTGCTTTGGATAATAGTTTTAAGCCCCTCTGAGACCAAAGTAAATCAACCTTGTAATGTGAAAGGAAAGTGCAGAAATCTAGAATAAAATGGAGGGCACAGTCATTTTGACCTCGGGTCTCTTGGGCCACTCTCCACTGCTTCTCCGCCGTCACATCTGCAGGGCAAACCACTATATGTGGTGGTAGTGATTACAGTAAAAGACACACAGAGGTTAGACGAAGGCTCTCTGATGAATCACTGATGGAAAGACATGGCAGATTAATATTAATTCAAAAAGAAGCTGAACTTCTCCTGAACTGCTCAGATTCCATTTCACTCCGAAGGACCCATGAGAGACTTTTGACAAGTGACAGGTGACAGGAGAGTTTTTACCTCAGGCACATATGGTGTGACAGAGACAGTGTTGATGCAGACAACCCTCCCTTGGTTTTTTAATGCATTTCGCTTGACAAAGAGCAAAATGCAAAGAGACTGTGTCTGTCACGGGTTGGTCTCATTGGTCCAAAAGCATGAAGAGACTTATCACAGTCATCTCCTGACTGGCTCATCTTGATCTTTGTCAGTTTGTTAAACAGTAAAGGCTTGACAACATCTTCACATTTTGACAATTGCGTCCTCTGAAATCTAATGGAAAATTGAAAATGAACATTCCGCTCTACATCTGAGCGTCTCTACATGCATCTCGAGTTTAGTGAAGTGTCTGTCTGTCACATTCGAACTAAGGAGAGAAGACAGAAAATCATTTTTTTCTCAATACCTCTCCAGCCACAATTTATCACAGGCCCTGTCAATTTAACACTGAATGTGTAAAAGTGGTGTTTGCCCAAATGCTAGCACAAAATCTCTGAGAGAAACCAGAAAATGATGTTTTGTCCATATTCACAAATGAAAAAACAAACAAAAAAAAGACATTTGTAAAGTAATTCCCATAAGAGCATTTTTTTTTCTAGTTCAAGACAGTTTTTTTGTCCACCTTCATGGATGCCCAGAGAGAAAATTAACTGTGGCATAATGACAAAAAAGAGCAGAAAACCACTGTGGAAGTAGAAGTATCCAAGGGGACAAGCAGGTCACTTCAGCAGGAGGTTTGTGTACCTATTACAAGCTTCACTGTGTCCCCACAGCAGGTAACATATACCTGCTATTTAAAAGGAATACTGGAGGACACAGGATGTTTAAAGTCTAACCCTCTCTGCCCTCAGTGCTTAATGGCTCTTTGAAAATAGAAACACATAGATGGCAGCCATGATTTCCAGTCTTTAAAAATGCCATTTTCATGTTCTCCCACATGGCTGGCCTGCCTGTGTGACTCATTCCTGCCTGAAGACCCATTTCCTGCCATTAATCTTGGAGAAAAAGGTGATTACAAGGAGACACAGCGTATGAAGATTATGTCCTCGTGTTTCCTAAATGCCACTGAGTAATAAGAACTGATGATGAGCATATATTCCTCTGATCTATTTTTGCAAAATATAAGCAGCCACATATATTTGAAGAGTGTTTTAGTCTGTGAATGATGCATTTATGGGGGCTGAAACTCAATGCAGACTTGAAGAGAAAAATATACAATAAGTGTTTTTATTTTCTATTTTTAATGCATCTTATATAACAGCTGAATTTCAGGTCTGCTACAAACAGAACTGTATGTGTTCAGATGTAGAATCCATTGCAAATGCATTAAAACTAGTCATTCAGAATCTTCTCAGAATGGGTTGATGGTATCGCTTAAGACACGTACAAAAAAGACTTAATATAACTGTCATCTAAACTCTTCTTTTTTTGGATCACATTAAAAAAAGATCACCACTTCGGTTGGATAGTAGACACGTCATGTCATCTTTGACTTTTTTCGATATTAAACCAAGACTGAGATCTTTCTCGTGGTATGATATCATATGTCAACTGCAATAGAAGCTTCTCTCATCAACCTGAACACTGCTACATTATGGGACCCATCAGTCTACAGTTTCCAGCGTAAAGCACTGAAAGCCTCCTGACTGCTACAGTATGAACATAACAAGGCAAAAGGGAAAATTCCTCACTCAGCACAATATCTACAGAGGAGGTTTCTGTCAATTTGCAATATTTTTCTGTCAGTCAGTTTCTTGAAATATGAATTAATGCTCAAAAAGACAGTTTTGACATTAATAAAGATCTTGTAAATACATTGACTTTAAACATTTCCTAAGAAACAAAAAAGCTCACATAAAAGGAAGAAATAATATGTTTACTGATCAAAAGTTTATGTAGTATCTGATCTTATATGGGTTCTGATAAGAGTTGTTTACCACAAAATGGGACCTGACTACAGGTGTTACTAATTTCATTGGTATGTGTTTTTCTGCTCAAGAAACTCTATGCTGTGTTGACTTTGGGGTCCACTGTCCAGCCAGTGATTATTTGTGGCCCTCTGGGCCCTACAGAGCTGAGGGGCTTCATTTGAGGGGAGCCATCCTGTTTTTCACCAAAGACATTGATGTAGACCAGATGTTGTGACCTCATACGTCACAAAAGGGTATAAAATGATCACCAGCCCTTTGCTCAAATGGGAGATTCATATTGGCGAGGGAAACCCTCCACAGGCAAACCATGGTGCCTGTTCAGATGCTGTCTTTTTTATGTAATAAATTATATTATATTAAGCAACAGTGTCAACGGACGTTTTCTTCAACATATGCACATTTTTGAGGTCTAAGAGAAACTACGACATTTACAAGCTTAAAAGCAATTTGCTGTAACTGAGTTTACAACTATTTAAGATTAACCAAATGGCTTTGAATTTGAGCACCTTTTCCATTATTCTTGCTAATGAAGCACATTTGTTTTTTGCAAGTATCTGCCTTTATTTAAATTGCACTTTTCAAATAATTTGTCCCAAGGACTTAATTTATGACTTTAAAACTTCAAAGGATGGAAATTGAATGCAACAGTTATCTCATTAAAGATTTAGGTTCAGATATCTGAAGAGATGCTTTGAGAGACCCAACACTTGCTCCAACAGTGAAGGAATTATCATTATTTTGTACCTTCAAAATCAATTTGGTTCCAAGCAATTGGATTGCACAGTTAAGGTATAGTGTGTCGCCTAACTGCCAACTGTAAATTAGGCTGGTGAAGAAAAACTGCTGTATTTTCTAACAGAAATTTTTCACAGTGCCTGGAATAAGGGGATCTATTTCTCAAGGGACTGATTTTTCACTTTGAATTACTCCTGCGGTCCATTCATCTCCTGGCCAATAAAGTCTAAGATCCTGCCGACGCCTTGTCATTTTGAAGATTCGGTGTCAGTCCTGATGAATTATACTGCATCTCTCTGTTAACACGTTTCAAATGCCCACAGCGGACTGATGCAGAAGGTCCGGCAAGACCAAAAGTCTTGGGATAATTAAAAGAAAATAACAAGAGGAAACAGTGAAGGAATAGAAGAGCGGCAACGACTAATACATCCGTTTGATTGTTTAACTTCAGGGCAGGACTTACATTTGAATATTTCAAATGGGGTTATTTCTCTTTGCAGAGTTAAATTGATCTTGGGTGTTTTGGAGCAAATGGAAGTCATTTGCTGACATAGGTTAATGCAAACTGCATTGAACATGTTGCTGATTTGTGACTGTACTAAGAAATCGGTCATAATGAGAGTTTTCTGCAAATATCAACATAAACCAAGGGGCATTTTCTAGATAGCTACTTCACTCATCACATACTAAACACAATAACTGTGAGCAGTCTTTTATTATAAAATGAATCCACAACTGTGTTTCATACAGTCCTAGAGTAAATAAAACCATGTATTGCCAGGGGCAGCGTACCTCTGGGGAAATGCTGACCGTCTGGCTCCACAGTCAGCCTCTATCTGCTCTGCTACACCTCTCTTACCCAACAAACCAACCCATGAGCAGCAGCCTCTGAAGCAAGTGAGTTTTCTTTGTAGAGGAACAAGATTACAGACTTTTCTATTTGTTTCTGTTTTCCCAAAGATGTCGGCCTCAGCAGGTGAAACCGACCAAATGCAGCCAGAGGAAGAAAGTCAGAAAAAATAAATCTGGTTTGGGGTTTTATCTTCATGGAGTGATGGCAATACAGCCTTCACATGTTATTTAACTTAACTATGTTTTAGTATATGCTGTTTAGCCTTACATGTAATTAAAATCTATCAATTCCATCAATGCTCGGATTTGAAGTTTTAAAAATCCTTTAAAAGCCTAAATTAACCAGTACGCCTTAAAAAAATCATTTGAGTTTTATAGATTGTTGTTGTTGTTGCATTGTTTTCTTTTAATATTTGTTAATATATATACTAATATATGTACTAATATGCAAAAGCAACACAGATCGATTGCTTACGGATGTTGGTAATGGATACTGATGCGGCACTATGGTTAAGTGTTAACCACTACAATGCACGTCCTCCTACTGTATGTTGGTCTCCTCTCATAATGCATTTTACAGTTGTTTTCCCCCCAGCCATTCTGATTGGCTCTGCCACATGAATTAGCGCTCCTCATCTCAAGTCTGAATATGAACAAAGAGGCAAAGTAATGAAGCAGCACAATAGGCAACAGTTAATACATGTTTTCCTTCTGTTTGGTAGAGTTTAATTTTGTGTATCTTTTGTCTGCTGCTTCACCCACACATTTATCCTGTGACTGGACCTCAGAGCAGCTCCAGTTTTGATGTTCGCACTGTCAATACAAAGTCAGAGTCAACAGTTTTGTACAGTAAAGGCTTGTATCCCTCAGGGTTGTGTGCATGCTGCTGTGCTGGTTTTGTTTATTGGGCTTTCTCAAGTTCTCTCGTGCAGTCCCCGGAGATATCAACATTAAATTGCTTTTTGGTTCAGAAGCTACTCAGATGCATTAGAACTTGTAATGGACTTTGCCTTGGTGAAAGCGTCAGACGGCGTATTGATTGTGCCTACTGGGTACAGCTGAAACTGCTTCACACCTCTGAATAATTCATGTCTCTATTACAATTATTGTCCTAATTGTAACAATGTTTGGATGGCAAACTGCAAGGAAGGAAAACTAACTTATTTTGTCTCTCTCTGCCTGCCGTATATTATTTGAAAATGTGAATAGTAATGTGATCATTTTTCATACAACGTTATAATCTTATCCATTAAGAAGATGATAACTTGTGTTGCCTGAAAGGCAAACAAAGTTTTAGACGGATCACGCCTCTTAGTTTTAATTAAAAATCACAGACAGCTTAATTGCGCTGCAGTTGTGCTCTGCTGGCCCGTGATTGCTTCAGAAACTGAAAACAAGATTGTAAGAGGGGCCGCTGCTGATATTGCTCCGTAGTCCTTGCCCCAGCGCCCCCCATCATGTCCGGACTTTGAAAACTTTCTTCTACAAGTTTCTTATCACGCTGTAATGAAGTCTCCCTGGGGGAGGATCTTTTATATTGTATTTTGATGGGTGAAAACCACTGTGACAAAATGTCACTTGAACTCATTCTGTATGCAACTGAAAGTCAAGCGAGGCACTTAAGGTTCTTCTGCTCTTTGAGACTATTTTGTCATATTTGCATCTCATGAAGTAAGCCGCTTTTGAAATGTACCTCAGCAGAATTATGTATTTCTGAATTGATAATGCTGATCTGTAATTCACTGCAGGCTCTTAACAATACGTAGGATGCCATACATATTTATGAAAATCTCAGCCTCTGGCTTACATTTAGCTGATTGTGCACTTCCACGTGCAGTCTGGTTTGGTCATAATCCATCATTATGTCTTGAAGTACAGACTGCCCCAACCCCTCAACCCCACACCTTCCTCCACCTTGGTCAGGCTGTAATGAATTATCATTGAACTTCACTGAAACATTAAAAGTAGTAGAGAAACTACGCAACAAGCTTATCAGTAAAACTTTCCTGAATGAATTTGCTACAGCATTGAACATTTTTTAACTATCTTCCCTCTATCTTCACTGTGTTTGAACCTTGTTTCACAATGCTGAGCTGAACTACAAATGTTTGGAACCCCTTATCAGTTTAAAAAACACTTTGACAATTAATATTATTCATTTTTTCTACAGAAGTCCTCTTCTTTTTTTCTCCACAAGGACAGAATCTTTTTGCTCATTCAGTTGTTTTTTTTTATTTTATTCTTTTTCTTGTGCTATTCTTTATAATTCTTCACATCTCTTTCCTTACACTATCATATTGTTCACATTTGTTCTCCTTTTTGTCCCAAAACTATATCTGTGATTCCTCTATGCAGTGTGTTGAAAGCCTCCTGTAATCACAAATGCTTTATTTGCAGTTTGGCAACAGTGCAAACACAGTCGATAAGTGTTGACATCTGCATCGACAATAACATTTGTACATCTGAGGCTTTCAGTAACTTCACAGTCAAGTGTTAAATTGGGCTGTTGTTTGATATGGCTGGAAAAAAAGAAAGAAAAACAACATTTGGAAGCAGACATTGTACAAAGCATTATCTGATTGTGTGGCACGAGCACATTTCAATGAAAAAAATAAAATTGGCTATTTAAAGAGGCTCCAGCTCCCTCAAATTGAGTTAAGATTAAAAAGGGGTATTGATTTCCCTATAAAACAACACCTCTGTTTCTGCTCGGCCTAATATTCCCTCAGCACAATTTCAAAGCAAATGTAGCCCGAATCCTAATTTCCTTAAATTACTCCTTCAACAGTCGTAATACAACCACGCAGTGATACAGCAGCACTTGATTCACCATTTTCAAAAACGTGTGTGTGTGTGTGTGTGTGTGTGTGTGTGTGTGTGTGTGTGTGTGTGAAAAGTGTGAAAAATGACTGTGTACATCATATCCTTACTATGGTTGGATTTTAAGGAAGCTGATTTAGTTTTATTCCCATCAATCGTAGCTGAATATATAATCAAGTGCGTGAATATACTAATATTGCAGTCAAGGCCTTCACATTTTGAAGTACTTGTACTTTACTTGAGCATTTATACTACTTAATACTTCTGCTTCACTGCATTTCAGAGGGATATATTGTACTTCCTATCCCACTACATTTTTTGACCGTTAAATTGAAGACTGACATTTCACACAATGGAAAACATAGCAAGTTTTAAAAATAAAACACACTGCCACATATTTAACCAGTGGTCCCCAACCTTTTCTGCTTCTGACATCAGTGTGTAGTTGGGTTCACATTTCAGATGTCTGTGAGTTGTAAACAGCTCCATCAAGCTGTGATTTTTCCCTTTTAACATCAGTTCAATGAATTTTCAAATGATTGAATATCTCACTAAAGATCAATGATTAGACAAAACGTCCAAAAAACTGAAGATATGTCTGTGTATCAGAACTTATTTCTCAGATTTATCTGCGGTCCCTGCATATAAAATTGTACTTAAAATAGTTCAAACAGTAACATGCTGCGGACACATTGAAAATTAACTGTTAAGTAAAGATGTCATGTATAATACTATATCAGTCTATGTCAGCCTATATAATAAAAAGAATTAATAATCAGCACACAATAGTAGTTTTACTTTAACACTTTAATTACAATTTGTTGCCTGTTTGCTATGTACTTTTATTCATGCAGTACCTCTACTTGTAATAGAGTACTTTACATTCCTGTATTGAAATTTTTACTTGAGCAAAGGATCTGAACACTTCCCCCATCACTGTTATTTGTGATTTAAATGTCAACTGTCATCTGTAATGAGTGTACCCAAAATCAGAACTTAGGTATCTTTAGCATTTAGTAATACCTTAAAAACAGTATTGTACTACTTGTATGAGAAAACAGGGCTGAAGGAAAAGGCCATCTGACAAAACAGATTATATCAGACATCATTCTCCAAATCATAAGCTCCCAGCATTGATCTGGAACTTCAGTGAATCTTCAAATGCAACATGAAGTGACCCAGTGATGCTGTAGTGCTGTGTACATCTGAACATGGCCTTACATCTCATTAAATGCATGTCAGCAAGCGCAGTCAATTTTGGCCCCTAGCACATTAGTGCAATGATATCTGACATGTCTGGATATTGCTCCTCAGGGTTAGCACAGATGTTGAACTGTAAAAACTGAGCCCAGGGCAGCTGCAAAATGCAGAGCGACTAAATTAGCATTGAGTAAAATGCTGCTGAAAGTGGGCAAAAACTTTTGCCTGGGTCTAATGATTCCATATCGATTCATTTGTATAAACGTGAGGCAAACAAGAATATTCAGAGTGCCAGTATAACAAGGTCAAGTCATTCACCAGCTGAGTGCAAACTCTTATGCAACTTTATATGGAGCAAGGTTATGACACATTAGAACAGAACTTCTTACTTCAACTCTTTATGTACAGTAATTCTACCTATTTGTCCCATTTGCCACAATGAAAAAGCCTGAGTGTTGCAAAACTTTACATACAGCAACAACCAAGGGATGTTTAAAAAATAATGACAGTAACCTGATTTCTAAACGTAGAAAGTGCAAGCGCACGCGGCAAAGTCAGTATGTCGGAAGCTTTGAATTGTCATTGTACAGATTAATAAAGAATGAGCTTCTTTAATGTTTCGCCTGAGTGAGCTCATAAAAGCCGACACGTAGTGAAGGAAGAGATGGAATACAAATAAACCCAGGCCCAATAAATGTCACTACTTTTCTTTTGTGTTTGCAAGGCATGCAGGAAATGGGAGACTTGGGTGTCCACGATAGGGAGACAGCAGAAAGAGGCAGGGAAACTAATTTTTCACAAGCTTGGCAAAGGGCATTGTAAAATGCTCTCAATTTGTCAAACACAATTGGCTGCATGCTTTCAGACAGCAGAGGAAAAAGGTAGTGTTTTCATGTAAGGTCTGTGCTTTATCTGATTCCACCTCATCACTGAGGATTCAGTGAGAATCTGATTGCGGAATTGCCAGAATGAGCTTTTGTAAATGTGCAAAACCCTTCCAAGAGCCGCAGCACATTCTGTCTATGTATGCCTTTTCTTTTTGCTCAACTCCACCTTCACCACCAAGTTATTCACATATTCTGATTCACCTCCCAGTACATGGCTGCTTCAATTCAGTCTTGAGGCAGTTCTGCAACTATCTTGTGTTCGTGCTGAATGGGATTCTAATTGAAGAACATATTCAGTTTTTCTTTTACAAGAACATCTGTAATTGACAGTTCCTTCTCTCGTTCAGACGAGGAACCCGTGTGAAAGGGTTGCCAGGCTAGCGGCTGTTGCACAAAAGGCTAGTCAGCGCGATGAACGCAATCTGCAACCTTGCTATGTACAATTGGTTTGCAGCGCAGTTTTGTAGGCTGTGAGGAAGACAGTGGTCAGCTGAAGCACACTGTTTGATGGTTAAACCTTTCTTATTGATATTGGGTGTTTTGATAAGTTGTGAAACATTGGATAAATTAATAGAAAATATTTGTGTTTTTCCTGTGGATTGCTCGGTCTTTAAGTCATGTGGCTTTAAGTATGTCTGTGTGATTACTGTTTGGTCCAGACTGAAATATCTCAAAGACTATGGACTGATGAGATTTTAGCAATCTATTGAGCACCACCAATAGGTTAATATTTTTTCAGTGAAATGTACAAACAGCTGGAGGGACAGATGGTGCTCTTCAATGAATGGTAATGGTTTTAGAGATCCTTTGACTTTTTCTGTAACTCAACCAGCTTTTTCTATGCATCCCGTAGAATCTCAACATCTTGTTAGTAGATGTGCATAATTTTTTCGCACAGACTTTCTCAGTTCCTAGACGCCTAAAAACTTTTAGTGATCTCCTGACATTCATGATCGACTCCATGTTTGTGTTTTTCAGTCAAATGCCTCAACACTGCCTTCCCTGAGCCTGGTTCTGTCGAAGGTTTTTTTTTTGGGTTCCTTCCCACCATCGCTCATCCTAAGGAAGTTTTGGATTGATGGGTTCTCTATTCTCTGTTTAAAATTCACAAGCTCTTTACCTTACCATGTGAAGTTCTATGAGATGACATATGTTGTGAATTGGAGCTCTATGATTAAAATTGAATTGAACTGAACTTTGGGCTGCCCAGTGGCTCGGTGGTTAGCACTGTCACCTCACAGCTAGAAGAGCTCCGACGTTCAGCTTGTTTGCCTTAATATTTAGAGAGCTTTTTGAAGAGGAAAGTTATGCATAAATGTACAAGCAAAGGTTAATGCGCTTTTAGCAAAGGCTGCCTTGTTTAACCGTCGGTCAATTCTGCTTTTGATGTCAGCTTAGTGTCTTTGTGCTCCACATCTCTGCACAGTCAACACAGCCGTCCACACACACACACACACACACACAGTTTGTACTTAACCCATATTGTCAAAGCCAACAGCATGCTGTACATCACCGAGAAGAAATAGCTAACAAACATGCTAATACTCTTTGATACGCACACATGCAGGTACACACGAATTCCTCATTCCATCAAGTCCGTTCCCCAAAGCCAGAGACCATCAGAGGAACAGAAGACACACACAGAGCCCTTGAGCTGCAAGGGCCCTGGGCCAAAAAGCAACTTAAATCAATTCTATTTGATTAGGTGCCACGGCATACACTACATCATTATAATTCCATTAACGCAGGGATGGATTTTCAATGAATGTTACTGCAGGCAAATGGTTGGGCATAATTGTGTGAAATGAAATACAGCATAGGTTTGGAATATGGGTGTGAATTTCTTTCTTTTCTCCTTTTTCTCCTCCCCATTTTCAGATAAGGACTTTGCCTCATCCTAATGCTGTGGTCTTGATCTTTTCCCTTTTGCAAAGCTGTTTCTTCCCCCGCAGCTTCTTAAAATGCTTTTAGAGTGCTTAGTCTAAATTATTTCACACTTTATTTTATCAGCTTTGGCTCAGTCGGCTGGGGTAAGACCACCATGCAAATGCCTGATTCAACCCTAAACACTGATAAATAACTACTGCATATGCCATTAGTTACAGCACAGATAGGTTAAGCATTTGTCTTTGCTCCATTGCCATGTCTCTACTGTGCTTAGACATGCTGCAGACCCATAGCTGGGATTTTGACAGAGAGATTGACAGACTGTTAACGTGACTACACATGTCACCTATGAGGGAAAGTGGCTGGTTCTCGGGGAACATCGCTGCATGAGTGAAGGAATGGTGTGATTTTAAAGACCCAGAGTAAAATATCTATCAGGAAGCCAGTAAAGACAGCATGATTTACTGCATGACTGCTGCAATTTTATGCCTCACTAATCAACCTTTACTGTACATATACTAGGCTAAGTTAGGGCCAGGGATATTGGGACTTGGGTTTCATGGCATCGGCAGTCTTACATCTCCTTCGACCTTTTTGAGTCAATTTGACATTTCATACTGATTGAATAATAAATATGAAATTGTTTGTCATCTTATTGTATTTCCTTTTTTCTTTTCCACTTCTTGAGCTTCTTTCAGTATGAATTGTTTGCACCAAGTTTAAGCTTTACCTCTGTATTTTGTTTTCGCTATCACTGATCACAGTCAGCTGAGAGTAAACCGGTCCTTAAGCTGCTGCAGAGTTTGTTTCGGACATGGTGCTGCATCTTTAATACAGTGCTTGTTGGGGGACTCATCAAATATTTGTGTCTTTTCCAGTCAAGCAACACAGTGCTTACACTGGCTGAATGACTCAGTGCCTCCCTGTCCCCTCTCGGAAAGTTGTCCTGCGTTGAACGGATGCTTCAGACATCAGCAGTGACAGAAAGTCACTGATGAAGGTCAACAATCCATCAGGCCCTAAGGATGAAAAAAGGCTTGGGCAACTGAAAGAACATTTAAAATGATGAATGCATGTAACAGATGAACATAAATTCCAGAATAAATGCTGACCAAATTTTTCTTTGTAACATCAATACTGTCTGCCTATATATCACAGAAATGTAATAAGCCATAACAGCACAGTCCTGATGTAAGTGCTCAGACTTAAAAGGCATTACACTGAATCTGACTAACTTTGCAAAATGAGTCAAGTAATACTGAGATGTCTGAGTTGAGAATAAATGGTTGAAGCGCTATTGCTGCAATTCTTTTTCAACATGGACACGTTTGTCAGAGATGTACATTTGATCATTTTCGTTTTGAAAGCATCTTAATCACCTGTGGTCCCAAGTTCTCACAAGGACAACAGGATGAAACTGCAGCTCCACTTGGATGAATATCCATACGATTCATTACAACATTACAATAACAGATGAGCAAAATTGTACTGTAGTTACGCCGTGGTTCGATATTTAGCTGCGAGGTAGCAGCGCTTGCCAGTGAGGGAATGGAGCAACAACTGTGCCAGTTTATGTTGAGCAAGGGGAAATCAAGGGGAGATTTATGAGCATAATAATGAATCCTATGCCTGCTTTAATTACAACAATCCTGGACTCTTTGAAGTATGCCGTTGCAGCTGGAAATCATTTGCCTTGTGTCTGAGTCCTTTACACTAAACAGATAAACATGGATCAAGTATTAAATTTGCATGTTGGTGAGAATTTTTAAATTATTTCCCCATATTTGTCAGCATCAGTGTTAACAAAATGCAAGAAAAGCAGCTTAATTGCCAACTCTGCCTATATATGCAACGCAGAGAAAAATTTAGGATCCACTTTGACTTTCATTGTCCATGAGTGACACTGAAGCTGAGGATTAACTAGGTTTGTGAGATACATTACGCCATTAGCAGCTCACAAGTCACAGCCACAGATGATGCTAATATATTCCATGAGTGAATTTTGAATGTCAACCAAGCATCGTTGGAGGGGCAAAGAAGAGCCCTGCACAGATGCTTTTTACCCATGTTGTCTCTGATGCATCTGTCCCCACCGTATGTCAAGTGCTCCAACCATCGCAAACCGACCTAAACAAGGCAAATCGATCAAAATCAGTGCCAAAGCAGGTGTGTGACAGTTCCACCTGTGTTTCACCAGGCATTCGCTTCTCTTTCTCGTGCCCAGATAAAGAGTTTGATCTCTGGCAGAATAAAAACGACCTGTCAGCTCCTGGCAGGCTCATGCTCTCCATAGAATCCAACTCCCACAACATCCACCTGCTCTGCGCAGGTGATCCTGATGGGTGGGAGGTGGGTTGGGGTTTCTGGATGATGAGGATTTCTATATTTACACTCTTAGGTTTTCTTATTCCTAAACATTAAAGATGTAATAAATCAAAAACTCCAATCTGGACTACACAGATATGCATAAAACGTGAATATCATTCACATGCAGCTATATGCTCTAGATTGTCTAAAGTGGAGTCAAGAAGTGGAACAAGTACAAGGAAAACTAGTAGAACTTTACCAGGTTATGTAATCTGTAGAACAGAAATCATTGCAACAGTTAAAAATGGAGAAAAAGTGTTGTGACCTTGTATGACCTTGGCTGTGGTGGAAAGTTTACACTCCTTTAAGCACATCACATCAAACAGTTTAATTTATATAAAGAATCTGGAAAATATGCTGTATGAGTTATAAGCTTTAATAAAACACAGTAGGATTTCTCTGTAATGTTTAATTCATTAATAATAGGAAAAATATTAAAACTTCTTCATCATCTAAGTCCGTTTTAAAAAAAATATCTCAAGCAATGTCCATATTACAAACAAGCAAAATGATTCACATGCTTAAATTTCACACAAATCAAAAATGAACATATATATATATATATATATATATATATATATATATATATATATATATATATATATATATATATATATATATATATATATATATCCCCTTGACACCATACATATGTCATAAATTCGCAACATACTACTTTCATCTGGATCCACAGCTTTCTTACCGGCAGACCACAGAGTGTCAGAGTAGGAGAACTGACATCATCCACACTCACATTGAGTACAGGTGCACCTCAGGGCTGCGTCCTCAGCCCGGCCCTCTTCACCCTTTTCACACGTGACTGTATCCCCAACACGATTGTAAATTTGCTGATGAAACCACCATAGTGGGATTAATATCTGACAACAACGAGACCCACTACAGGGAGGAGGTCCAGCGCCTGGTCAGCTGGTGCTCTGAAAGTGACCTGGTGATGAATACCACCAAAACAAAAGAGATCATTGTGGACTTCAGAAAAGCCAGGAAAACGACTCCCCCACCTCTCTGCATAAATGGAGAGGAGGTGGAGAGGGTCAGCAACATCAAGTTCCTGGGTCTCCACATCACCAGTGATCTCACATGGACCACCAACACCTCCCACTTGGCTCAGCAGAGACTTTTCTTTCTGCAGAGGCTGAGAAAGGCCACACTCCCCTCTCAGCTTCTCATGAACTTCTACAGGAGTACGATTGAGAGCATTCTGTGCTACTGCAGCACAGTCTCGTTTTCCAGCTGCACCGCTGGAAACAGAAGGGACTTGGCCCGTGTCATAAAAACTGCACAGTGGATTATGGGTGCGCAGCTTCCCAGCCTGGACTCTGTCTATGCTAGTTGGCTGAGGAAAAAGGCCAGCAGCATCGCCAGAGATCCCACCCATCCTGGACACAGACAGTTTGTCCCACTTCCATCAGGGAAAAGGTTCCAGACATTAAAAACAAGAACAAGGAGACTGCGAAACAGCTTCTTCCCCAGAGCTGTTGCTGTCATCACACCCCTCCACTCATTGCCCCACCACTCAGGCATTCCCCCCTCCTGGCTCATCTGTGCAATAAGAACTCTACTTAGCACAGTCATGTCATCTGTGCAATAACAACCTTACCTTAGTACTGTAATTCCACTATTTGCACTATTTTATATTCTCAGTCCTGCAACACTTGACCACTTTACTTTGTATATAGTATTTAGTGTGATTCATTTTATTTTTTAAGAGTATTTTTTTATCTATTTTTATTCTTCTTTGCACTGTGGCTAATTGTCGTGTTCTTCCACACAAATTTCATTGTACTTCTGCACAATGACAATTAAGTATCTTTATCTTTATCTTTATCGTTCAGACTTCAGCAGAGAGAGCGTATTCATTCCCCAATGCCCAATTTGTGTATATTCAATGCCTACCTCGGAACCTTTTGAAAATACTGGTTTCTTGTAGGACCGATCGGAGTGGGATCTAATTATTATATATCTGTTATTATTATTATATATCTGTTCTATGTGTAATAGATAAATTAACAATCTCCACTTATTCTAGCATCAGCTGGAAAGCAAAAACACAAAAAAAAGTAAAAACACAAAAAAAATGTTTTTTTTACTTAATTGTAAATAAATTCAGGCATCAAGGAGTTTTTTATATATATATATATATATATATATATATATATATACATACATATATATAATAGAAATAACAGAAATATATATAAAGAAAAGCCTTTTTTCTCAATGAAGTTAACATTAAATTAGTCAGAAATACAGTCCACACATTGTTTAACTTCACATAAAAGTTGCTATCAGTGCTTACGGTTACGCTTTTAACATGATGAGATCAAGTTGCCATGGCGACTGCACTCTCCTGAACTGAACCTGAACCTTATTGCTGCATATAGCTATATTTTAGTTGGGAAATATTTTTCCTAAAAATTCTACACGAGCAACAGTGTCATCATTCCAGACATTTTCTCACTTGCAGGGCATTGGAGGCTGCCTTTAGTTGGAAATTAAAGGAAAAGAATCATTCTGAAGTCAACAATCTGAGAATAGTTATTTTTTTCAGTAGTTGCTGAAGTGCATCCTTCATGTGCTTTATTAATGTTTGAGTTGCCTCTGAAACAAACTGTGTGAATTTCACAAAGCCTTTAAGCCAAGTTGTAGTCAAGAGAGAATTTTTTTGTTGAAGCCTAAGCTCAACAGCAGACTGATGCAGTGTGATTAATAAGATTCTTTCGTATGCAAATACTTTCAATGTAAATTGATTTGGCACTGCAGGTGTTAAACCAATTAGAAGGCTAGCACATTTGCATAGTCGACATGACATATGTTTTTTTTTCCTTTTTTTGCAAAATAGAAAAAGCAGAAGCAGCACCAGCACTTATGTGTGAACAGGTAGTGCTAATAATCTTTTTTGATGCAAGTTTAGTGACAGTGCAGAAAGTGCAAGCAGTGCTTGAGCCAGCACCCCAAAGTAGACTCCTGTCTTCCCAATTTCTTATTCTTTCTTTTCTTTCCTTTTTTTTGTATGTCTGATTTTTTTTTTTATTATTATGTTACCTGCTAGGAAGATTTTGTTTCTGCAGAACAAGGTCAGAGTCCCGGAATACTGCAGGGGGAAACATGTTAAGTGAGCTGAGAGGAGCCAGAGTGAGCTTGATGGATGCTTGGCAGGTTTAGAGTGGAGCGCCTTAAGACTTCTCAAAGACACACTCACTCTCTCTCTCTCTCTCTCTCTCTCTCTCTCTCTCTCTCTCTCTTTCTCACACACACACACACACACACAAACACACACAAACACACACACACACACACACACACACACACACACACACACACACACACACACACACACACACACACACACACACACACCACTGACTGGCATGTACTGCTCTTTTCATTCGGGGGCACAGGGCGATGCAGCCTGGTGCATGGCATCAATCAAGAATGCTCATGTGGAATTAGTGACACTGCGGGGATGACTTATTTTTTTTTAATGGCTCTACACTGGGATAAATGTGTTGTTAGAGCTTTCTGGCTTGTGTATATTGCTGTTCAAGTGGAGGGGATCTTCCATCACAGTGACTGAGCAACACTGGCCTCTATAGGCAGCCACAGGAACAGGCTTAACATGATGAACAGCAGGTGAAAAATCCAACTACATTATTTAAAGAAAACAAATCTCTCTCTGTCTCCCTCTCTTTTTATCCGTCTGTATATGTGCTTAAGGCTGTGTGTTGTGTGTGTGTCTGGCTTTTTTATTTGTTTGTGAACATGTCAGCGCCTGGCGTCGCTGGCACACGTCTGTTCTCTTTGTGGCTATGTTTGTTAATGTCAGTCAAGACAGCCAAATTGAAGGTGCCATTGTTAGTGCCGGAGGGCAACGGGAGTGCATTCGACAGCTTGACAGCTCTCATTAGCGTATTAGACACAAACAGTGGCACAGATGCTCCCGTTCAGTCCTTGGTCAGCCTAGAGCTTTGCTTAACGGACCACTGACAGGTGGCTTTGTGGCACTCTGTCTCATGGTTGACAGGGTGGCAAAGCAGGAGCTCATCTTCAATAGACTGCTGGGATTGCCAAGGACGGCAGATATTTCACAGACATGAATACTTGTAGACAATTATTAAATGAATAGTGGAGGTTTCCACAAACTTGTAAACAGTGATACAGAAAGCAGAAAGATATATAGAAATAAGGGAAACAAAGGAAACACATTCACTTGAACTTCACAGTGGATGTTTCTATGACTAATTGTGTTCAGTTTTAACCAAAAAAAAGTGCATCGCAAATATTTATCCTATAATGGGCCACAGCAGATGAATGTTTATACCTGTAAAAGAATGTATTTTGTTCGGTGAGAGAAACATTTGTGTTCTGTGAAACATGTGCAAACCGCATTCATTCACACAGCTTTAAAAATACACTCACACACACACACACACACACACACACACACACACACACATACATGCCTGCGCATATGTACACACTCACACAGTCAAAGTGCTCCGGTCCAGTGGTTTGCTCTGGAGTTAAATTCTGCTTTTTACTGTAGCTATTGTCATTTGTTACGGCACAAAGCTCAAAAGTTCAGTTCTCACTTTTACTCCTCACTAGCTTAAAAAAGGGGGAAAAATCAATGCCAGAGGCACAAAAGTTCTGTTAAACTGAATGAAAGTTAAATGATTTTCCAACACACCTTTTGAAGTTTGTGCAATACCTCAAGGGTAAAATAGAATAGGGCTTACGAGTAATACAGTCAGTGATAATCCTACGCAGGCAAATAGTTTAAAAAAAAAGTGGAAGTGGACCACATGAAAAAGGAGAGTGAATGTAGCTAAACAGTGAGAAATAGTGACCTTGCAAAGAAAGTTTTTTTTCCTACTACTTTGCTTGAAGCTACTATGTAATACAATCATCCTTTTTGCAATAATATGTAAGCACAAATTTATTTCAGAAAGCCTGCAGTCATCTCAGCAGAAATGAACAGATCATCTTGCAACCTTTGTTCTCTCTCGTTGACCTGGGAAAGTTTCAGGACCAAGAATCTGCAACAGGTTAACAGTTTGTTTTCAATTTCTGAATTGAAGGATTGAATGAAGGAGTGTTTTGCAAAATGTTCTTTTATCAGAAATATTATTTCTAAGATTGGTTAGATAGACCTATTAGAAAACTGTTAACCAAAGAAAATCATGGATTTTTGGTTGAGAATAAAAGATGTGTCTTAAAGTGTAATTATCTTTTGTTAAAAAATGCTTTATGGTGTTTGGAATTCAGTGGGATCATCTTGTATATTTCAAAGAAATTTACTGAGAAACATGTTTATTCATATTCTCACCTAACACTAATTAACTGTAATTTTTCTTACATTCATACTTAAAATGTGGTGAAATGCCAGTAACATATGCATTCAGGTGTATGAAAAGTGAATTTGAACCAGTTTGAACAGAAAAAAATGGGAAATACAAACATTGCAGGAAGGTATTCAGACCTTCAAAATGAACCTCATTGAGAGCTTGATACGTCTGGACCGGTTCATGCTGGGGGCCAGTGAGGGGAAAAAAGGAATGAAAAAAATTTGTCATGTTTACCTCTGGTCTCCAGAGTAATTCTCTATCTAATTCTCTTTCCAGCCTGACAGGTTTAATGTAGAATCCAATCATCAGTGTCCATTTTATTTCAGCACAACAGCAAAGGGAAAGGGAGTAGGGGATGGATGGAAAGCCCATTTGTGACACTGGAGTGTATTAAAATTGCCAGACGCTTTGGAGAAACAGCAATATTGTATGAACATAAATCTAAGTAAGGATGCTCATTATTTAAGAGGTCTTACCTGAATGTACAAGGGCATAGGTTAGTGATCCCAAGAGGGCTAGGTCAGCTGCAAGTCCATGTAGTTTCCCCTTAATCCACTTTAAAGATTAATGTCAAATCATGCCACTATGAATGAACGTTCATGCATGTTATGAGGTCCTAGCTGGAGGCTGTGTGACTCTGTGTGTGTGTCGGCGTGCACGAGTGTGTCTGTGCATTCACTGTAAACATGTAGAGTTCCCATTTACACTCTTACTGAAATCCCAGGACACATTCTGGCTCTAAAATAGATGAGAAAAAAGGCACAAATTTAGAGAAATAAACTGCAGTGCAAAATAAAAGGAAGGAAATTGCACAGTGGGGTACAATCAGTCGTTCCTTTCACACCCTTGAAAATCAGATGAAGTCATCCAGATCAAACTAACTTCTGATGAAGCAGTTTTTATGTCACTGCAGGTGGAACCAGAAATAAATAATAATAATTGTCCAAATAAGAATTCTCTTATCTCCTCCGCATTCCACAAAACACTGTAATTGTGTGAATCAGCTCTTGTCAGCAGCAATGATGCAAGACACCTTAAACTCAAGAGTGCTGCTGCCAAAATGAACTGTCCTGATTGATTAACACTATCCATTACCTCTCCTCTCCTTTTTTGGAACATTATTGCAAATCTAAGGAGAGAGATGCCGTTTACCTTGGAAGTGTAGCTTGCTCTTCATCATATACTGTAGCAGATTGGTTAATGACTGCAAATACCATTTGCTTATAAAAAAAAACTGAAGCTATCTGACATTCAAATATGTATTACAGATAGCCAGTCTGTGTGTAATACCTGTAATTCAAGCTTGTGATCATGTTATCATGTCGTGCAATTATGCACATTGCCCGCTATATTACTATGCACGGTCATGTACATGACTGATTAAGGGTTTACAGATGTGACCGAGCCTGGGTTTCAGTTGAATGTTAACTGGCAGATTTAAATGGGAATGTGGGTTATCATTTAAAATGGCAGCTCTGAGTATTTGTGTACACAGTCTGTTTGCACTCCTCTTTTTTACACTGAGAATCTCGAATGCCATCTCATAGTCGAGAGAAAGTCAATAGCAAGAAATTAAGAAAGTCAACAAAAACAACAGGATTATTAAATCAGTCTCATCATTCTCCTAAAATATGCTCAACTATCACTTCATAACTACATCCAAAATTACCATATCAGCAACTAGTCAAGCTTGAATGGTTCTGAATAGTAGAGGATGACAGCATTTACTCTTGTGCAAAACAAAATACACTACAGTATACACCAAACCACTTCGAGCCTTTCTTCAGCAGTTTTTTTGAGGAGCGACAGGGTGCATTGTCCTCCCCATCATGCCCCTGTCAGTTGTTTTTATATTGTGACTGATCATTCTATATTGAAGCACATCTATTTAAAAGATAATAAAAGTCAAATATAATAATAATATAATATTCATGTATTTATCCAAAGAACAATTGCATTTGGGTGTGTGTATGAGACAGTGTGGGTATATGAATGTGCACATATCAGGTGTGCACCACGCTGAATGTATCTGTTTCTTTTTTCTGCTTTGTGCGGGCATGAATGCACACATGAAATCAAAGGAAAAAGATTATGTGAAGTGGCAGCACTGAGTTTTCTTTCTGCATGCCTATCTTTAAGGCCATTATGTATATGTGAGCTGTGTAGGATAATGGTGCAGGATAGAAAAGAGGATGGTTAATTTGCATGCAAGACCCTGCATCTGTGTGAAGCATGACTAACATCGACACAGCCATGTGGTAAAGCCAACTGCCCCAATAATCTAATCTATGAAAAGACATTACAGCAATAAAGCTCTGTGAATAAACCAAATCAATATATGCACCTTGATGAAAATCAATTAGTCCTATGCTTAGCTGTGTGTGCACCATCATGCTACGTAACTTTACACCATTCCTTGGTGCTTTGCTGTGCCGCTCTGTAGCCGCTGATGCAGTTTTATTTACACAACTAACACTGGACTGTCAGGACGGATGTATGTGAGAATGTTAGGCAGGATAGATTTCAGGATTGTGCCACCAGCTTTATATGACAAGGATGTAATAACATCAATATTTATAGTGGGGCCTGATGACACTGTTTGTGTTGGGCACCAGGCCCCGGGATGATTCCCAGTCCTTCATTGCTTCTTAACAGATTGCACTGACAATGAAAGGGCAGACACGTGGCAGCCGGCCAGGTGATGACCCTGCACTGATGGATGTGGCAGTCATGACGATGGTAACCAGCTTGCCCTGCTGCCCGCATCATAGCAGGCAATGTCAGAGCATCCCCACAACTTGTCAGGAGAGCAGCATTTTATTAGCTGACAATGCTGAGAAAAGATTAAGTCTGGACTGAGACATGATCTACCGAGTGTGACGCAAACAGTAAAGGTACCACACACAACTAAACAACCCGATTTCAGATCAAGTCGAGCCCACAGTTTGCGGGAAACTCTGCCTGCACCCTATTAATTTAATACTAAAGCTGACAGTAATGCCAAAATAAAGAGCACAGACTTTTTAATTCACCCAGAAATCAGAGAAGTCTCATGTAAAAATGAAAGCATTAGAGACCTACTTTGCTCTCTTCTCAAAACACTCAAAATAGCACTTTTGAAACTACTCCCGAAGCAGACTTCAAAGAAATGAATGAACTCAGAGGATTTAAGTTTTGTGAACAACTATTGTAAGTTTGTCCACAGTGAACTATATATTTTCCAGTTCATTCATAAGAGACAATTTTCCTCTCCTTTTTCTGGAACAAATTTTTGTCTGCTTTTGGAAAATGTTTTCAGGCCAACGGATATGAAAAATATTAAAACTGAGTCATACATAAAATTAATACAAACAGTGGCTCATTAGAATTAGAATTATTGAAAACAAAACTTCGGGGGGTTTACTTTGTCCATGGTCCCAAGTTAGTTAAACACATCAGAAGGGACATCTTGTTATTAAATTTCTTTTCAAATTACTTGTCCTCCCCAAATGCCTTTTGCCACCCTAAGTAAAAAATGCGTAGATATGAGACAACAAAATGTCTAAAAACAACCAAAAACAAAACGCTGGAGCACGGTGGGCTTTGTGAAATGTATTTTTTCCTGACCTTGACTGACTCTGAGTGTTAAAATAAAGCCGAACCAGTGATTTCCGAATTTACTGTATGATTTTTGGGTATTGTATCTCCAGACATAAGCTGTGTGTGAGTAACAGAAGCAAACTGGTTGAAACATTGACTGGAAAGGTGCCAGAGTTGTCAACCAGGAGTCAGTGGACAGCTGGAGAAAGATCAAGGACGTTTACAGTCTTGCACCATCAGTGAATCAAGGAAGGGTTTGATCTGCCTGCATACGTGGACACCTGTTATCTCATGACTCGATTTCCATACCAATCGAGTTATGACACATGACAGGGAGAAATGTATGTGAAGACTGGTATAAGTGCACCTATTAAGATTAAGCTATTTTGTTACACAAGATGTAGGAAGGTATTGTATAGCATGGCTGAATACAAATGCACAGGTTCATATTTACAACCATAGTTTGACATTCAATAGTACACTTATTCTTGTTCTTGCTGAGACTCAGATGGAAAGATCAATACCGCTGTGATAACTCAGTACAAATGTGTCGATTTACTCGGCATCTGTGAACTCATTCATGAAAACTGACAAAAGGCATCTGCCATCCCTGAATGTCAAACCAATGACCATTCTTCGGATTTGATCAGCAACAGAGCCAAGAACAGGCAGTTTGATTAAACCCTTCTTTGACCCGGGAGGATACAAGCGATGTGCACTCTGTTTCTGACATTTCAAAGAGAGAATTACTGTGAATGCAAACACACACAGGAAAAGTAAATGTAAACTCCTGAATGCACAATAGTGAGATGATGTGGAGTATTGTCTTTTTCTTAAATGCAAAAGGACAATGTAGGACAAGTTTAAAGCAAGTCAGCTGAAGAATAGCAAATGTAGATTGTCAAAAAAACACAAATCACTGCATTGCACATATATACACACACAGAGAGAGAGAGAGAGAAAGAAAGATAGAGAGAGAGAGAACCTGGTGTGGAGGTTGTGATGTATTTCTAGCTCTCGTAATATCAGGCTCCTGGGAAAACTTTCACACTGAAACCTATATAACTGGCATACATCTACATGAAATCCAAATTATCAGCAATCTTAAATTAATAAATTAAATATCCTCTAAAGTAAAACCCACTTTTCCCACATAAGCATTAATCAGTGCAAATGTAGCAGCAGCAGCAGCAATACTTGTGAAGGGTTTAACCATTAGTTAGAACGTCTGGTTTAGATCTATACTCTCAGGTTATATCTTCAGCAGTGATACATGTGTGACAAAGACTGAAAAATACAAATTATTAAACATTTTTTTTAACCTCATTGGAGCCCACAAGAACACACAATCACACATCTAAATACCAGATTTTATTTCAGATATCTAATTATCAGTATTTTTTAATGGAATACTGCGATATTTGACTACACCCACTTGCCCCCTTTCAATTTTAAAAGAAGAGTTCAAAATTAATTCACTGTGAGACACTGTCAATCACACAGGCCAACAGAGCTGAGCATCAGTCCGTACCCATTATGTCTCCACTTCTTAAGTATGATTGGTTAATTTATGTTGTTCTTAGAGAAACGGTTTCTTTCATTTCTTCGCAGCTGAAGTCTGTCTAGAATAAAATAAGCATAAATTGCAAAGATCCCTGTGTGCTCAGTTAAGAATTGGTGCTTCTCCACTGACAATTGAGGTAGGCAGATATAAAGAGAACACTGTTGGTGTCCTTTTTTTGTGTATTCTTGGTGTTGTTGAGGATGAATTTCATTTTCTATTCCACTGCCCTTTGTGCAGTGACTTGAGGAATTGTGTGTTTGATAAGACCCAACAGAAGAATCTTGATTTGCTTTGGTTGTCTGAGGCTGATACATTTAGTTGGCTTTATTTATGTACAGACTTCTGTTTTGATTTACAGAAGATAGCTGGCAGCTGAGATGGACACTGTTTTCAGTATAACTGGGCATTTCTATTATGTAAGGTGAATGTTTTGAAAGGTGCTGTTTTTTTGAAATTTTGGAGCTGTACATTGTGATTTATCCTGGGGGCATCCAGGTTAATATTAAGTGTGTTGTAAGCCCATCTGGTGCAGGGCAGCCAAATAAACATTTAGTCAATCAATCAATATATTGACCTTTGTCTAGATGATCACAATTCAGCAAACAGTGCGAAGCAGTTTTTTTCTTGTGATAAAAGGTTTCTAACGTGATAAAGTGGTAAAAGTCTTCTAAACAAACACAGGTATTGCATCAAATCCTAATCTTCACACTCCTATTTTCATACACTATATATTTATTCCTTCATCAAGTGTAAACCTACATCACCAATGGATCACTTGATGTGAGTCTTGGACTTACGGGGAATAAACAAAGATCCCCTTGGTGGAAATCTTTTTTTTTCCTTGTAATCATGTACATATGGTACATCATAAGCAAAATAAGCAGTCAGCGCCATTTCCACCTTGAAACTGCAGCGCACTGATAGATTTCTGACTGAAACCAACTGAACCAATCATGTCATATTGTAGGCAGATTATCATTAGTCTTCAGAAGCAGTTTCCAGTTCAGATGAATGATCAAATTACTTTACAGTGTTTGAGCACAGCTGTAAGTGAGTTAATGTGCTCCAACTAAGGCAAATTGAGGGGAGGTATGTGGACAGAGGGGTGGGGAAGTCATGGATCTGAGCTTACTATAGAGTATACAACAGAATAGAAATATGTCTAAGCTATTTTAGGGCAGGAAATGATTCTTTTCAGGCATAAAATAAAAATATGCAACTCCAACACACTGAGGTGAGGTTTAATCAATGATTGAAAATAGACCTTAAGGAAAACATTGCCTGGAATCGCTTGTAATATATTTGAACTACATGTCCCATAGGATATAGCCTCATTTCTATTTCCCACAAACCTTTGCGCCGTCATACCGCTCTCAGTAACCAGAAGGTCGCACTTAGCAGCGTTGTACTGGAACAGAGAAGAAACTAGACTGCAGTCATGCTGGGACAAGCTGTGAGGCGATTCACAACGTCTGCCGTTCGTTCTTCACACTATGCTGAAGGACCAGGAAAGGTGAGATTAAATCCTTGAAACGATATTGCCATTTTAAATGTGCTTTTTACTACGCGGCCTTGTCTGTACACACAGCCCGACGTTAGCTAACGCTACTTGGAGGTCATGTCCGGCATTTGACAAGAGCGTGATTGTAAAGCCAGTAAAGTTAGCAGCACAGACAGGAACACGTCTTTCTTTCTTCTTAAGGTCACAAAACATTGAAATTTACGGACAGACGTGTAGCAGCAAGCCCAGAATTGTTGACAGACAGTTAGCCTGTGAATTAGCATTAGCTTAGCTAGCAAACGATAAGCAATACTGTCAGGGCTACTTGCTAGTTAGCAAACTACTTTAAATGCCCACTTAAGCATTTTAAAGGTATCTAACTCGTTGGCATACACTTAATAAGATTCAGGTGTGTTGCTAAGACAGCATTATATCTACAAATTCTTACAGTAACGGTAATCCTATTTCCTGAACGGACTGTACTACTAGCTAACTGCTGTCATTTAAGGTCAGAGCTGTAACCAAAACCAAAGAGAACCAGGAAACAATTTTATGACTTAAACTAGCTGTATCCGTTAGTTCAGTACTTCTGGTAACGAAATCAGTCATGTGTGAATATCTTGTTCAAATTTATTTGTATACTGCAGTTTGCTTCCGCTACAGTGACTCATTAAACAATGTTTGTCTTCGCAGTAGCATCTTCAGATTTAATTATTACAGGTGGACACTGATAGCGTCAAAATAGACTTGTCAGTTCATTTTTCGTGTGTGTTGTTGTTCACCATGTTGAGAAAGACCTATGCTTATTTGGAATTCTGCAATGTGATCCTTACTCTAATGTAAATATATTTTCGCATGTAAACTGTGGGGCAAGATTAATGTCGCACAAGTCATTGTAGGGGTGGCTTCTTTTCACAAAAACAAACAGATATTAAGATGGTCTATTGCATTTTTAGGTTAGCAGGCAATACCTGAGCGTTTAGTGAGATTTTACCTTTCCTGTTGTAAACTTGTAGCTGCTATGTAATGTTTAGATATACAATGACAATCTTTATACAAACGGCAAATGCTTCCTCTATTGCTGTTCAGCAATTAAGGTTTTCTCCAGATTTCATTAGAATTGCATTCATTTCTTAGCGATACAATGCATCATAACAGTCCTGCTTTTTTCTTCCAGAACCTGCCATTTTCTGTGGAAAACAAGTGGCGTCTGCTGGGCATGATGGTTCTGTTCTTCGGCAGTGGCTTTGCATTCCCCTTCATTGTCGTCAGACATCAGATCCTGAAGAAGTGAAACAGTCCAGTTCTGTTCCACAGCCTTCAAGGTAATTATACTTGCCATTTTTATCCAATATGTTTACTTTCATTAAAATGTCAAGGTGATGTGGCATTTATTCATATGAGCCTTCATTTGTAAAGTGACCTCAGACAATTGCAGTCCACCCGATCCCCTCTTTAGCCTTTTTCTCTGTGCTATATCTGAAATAAATTACCTGTATGTCTGAGAGTGACAGTAACAAATGTCACGTGGGCTCATATTGCTGCTCTTTTGTGTAGATAAGCCTGCACTTTAGCAAGTTAATGTGACAGTCTATTGTAGACATTGATGTGTATCAGGTTGGGGCAGGTCAGAGTTGCTGTCACACTTATCGTCACTGGTGTTTACTCAGAAATTGCTTTTCTGACAACAGATGTATGCAAGTCATCTTATCACTTTCTGCCCTTTTTTTCTTGTTTCTCCTGCAGGTTGTCAGCTGGATCATATTTATCCATCAGCGTTCTACCTGTGTAGAAGAATGGGAACCTCTTCATTTTCTTTGTAAATAAAATCTCCTAAAATATGAACCAGCCTGCTAGTAATTTTTACACTGCTATTAAATCAAAAGCCATCTTGTGTACATTATAAAAAGCGAAGGTATTGCAAATCGTTTACAACGATTCCATTTATAGTGTGGTCAATGTGACTCAAATCGCACTTTGTTTTAGTAGTTATTAGGTCTAAATTTTGAATAATAAACATACTCCTACTAAATGAAGCAGAAAAGGACCTTTTTATAAAACCAAACTTTTCAAGGATTTAATTGTTGGCTGTACATCGCTTGCACTGTTAAATGTGATTGGCCTTAAGCCACATGCCTGCACTAAGCAGCAGTGCTCCTGCATTGTAAAATACTGCTGCCTTATTTAAGTACATCCCCAAAGATTCATAAAATGTGGATATATGATTGGTCTAAAGACAACATGTTTTAAAAGATAATAAACCTATAACTTTGTAATTTTACACCCTTTGTTACCAGTACCTGAAGCAAATGAATAAAGTGGGAAATTGAAAATTCGGTGTGAGAGGGCTTGCGGTGCAGACACCAGTCCTGCTCTTCTGATAGCTATTGTTGCCCCACTCTATAGCTCAGCTCTTTGGCTGAACTCTACTGAATAACCTTTTTCAGTTCAATTAACCCTGTGCTTGTGGCTATAATTATCCAAGGACAAAGTATTAAAAAGGGTGGTGTGGCTGCTCAGTCATTGAGGGGGAGTAATGTAAAAGTTAAGAGGTTTTCCATACACCTCTTTTCAGGTCTGCCTCATGCCTGGAGTCATTTTTAGAAATCAGCTAAGGTTAGTTTTTCATTTGCTCGTGCTGTGTAGCAAAGAAGTGCCTTGGTTGGCCTAAAGACATCAGGAAACACATAGAGGGAGAAGCTGTAACAATGAGAAACAACCTGTCCCAAACCCTCTGTAATCTCCTTTTCCTGATTTTCACACACAACTCATAACAACGTGTAAACCTGTCAGGTGCTTTTTTGTACCCTTGCATTGATAATGATGTTATGCTGTGTAAGCCTCTGGGCTTCCCAGACATCGTAGCATTCAGGTCGTGCAGCTGTTCCTAGATGATGAAGTTATCAGACATTTAATGGGGTCAACAAGTGGGGGCCGATATTTCATTGTTGTATTTTTGGCATTTACAGGTTGACCTTTGTTTGTAGCTCAAGGATAGAGAGACTTTCCTTGTGTCTTCTTGACATATAAATCTGGCACAGCACACTAAGCTGTGCACACAAGCGCTACACACACACAAAGTGAGTTAATGCAGCCCAAGACAGGTCAGCTGGAGTGTTGCTTGTCATTGTCATTCTGCTCAATAACGACTCAAAATCTTCTCTGTTTGCCAATTAAAATGTTCAGTCCATCTCAGCTTCTAACAATAATCCGTTCTCAGAATGGTCCTTATTAATAAAGCACGATGATTAAGTGTGTAAGCCCGCTAATTGATGTCCTTCAGCTGCTGACATGAGCCGTACTTCATGTTGACTCTTTTTGAGTGCATCTCAAAGATCGCTCTGCTCTGTTCACAGAAGAATGAGCTTTCAAGTGCCATTAGAGACATACAAGCCTCACCGGAGTAACACTCCATCCAGAGTCTGTCTTTTGAGCATCAAACACTCTAAGCTTGCAAAAAGTCAGCTTCATCATTCCTTGCAACCGGCAAGTCAATAAAATGACTGCAGTAAGTGATGGGTGCCTATTTTTGTCTTTTAAAAGCAAATCATTTTGTCCAGTAGGTTACTTTGATTTGATTTTGATACAGCAGAAAACATTTGAAAAGCTCAATTTTTGTGCTCTGGACTGACAGTATGGCACTGATTGAACTGAACTGCTGGCAGCTAATTAAAATTTTACAAATGGTTCACTTTGGTGATACGGAACATCCCAGCACTCAGAGTGCTAATTTGGGAATGTCCCCAACATTTGGACCCTTTTGCAGAAAACAGAGATTATAAAGAGATATGCATTTGCTCCCACTGAGAGTACAAATTTAGACTGGCACTGACACTTAAAGCTCTTGGGTCCGGGAGGAGTGTCACATTATCTGGGTATCCAAGAGTGAAAAACATGCACCAAGCAGCGAGGTCCTTTCTTTATATAGTTATAAATGATCTGTTCTCTGCCATTATGCACTCTTACTGGAGCTTTTAAGGATCCTCGCTGATGCCAGACTCCAACAGCGAGGACCAATTAGACACAATGTTATCTGGACAAGGACCAAGCTGCAGTGCAGTGCTGGCGACTTATGAAAAGTAAATAAGGGTGTGCTGGCACAAGGCACATTGCAGGAGGGGTCCTTTCCACAGTAGTCGACATCACACATTTTAGATGGGCTTGCCATATCTCCGCTGCGTGGCACTTTGAGTGGTTGCAGGAGGGAATTGGGTGGGGGGAGACAGAAAAAGAATATATTACAGGCGGATTACGTACCCAGCATGCCAAGTCTCTCGCAGGAGTTTGTCATGCTGCATTTAGTATGGAAGTGTGGGGGAAAATGAAAGAGAGAGGGAGTGTTGCTGTGTGTGTCAGGCTTTTTTTTTCTTTCTTAGACAGGGTTTGCCAGAGTTTACGCCTTCATTATAGCCAATATCTGGTAAATTCATTATTGTAGTTGTCTTTTAATGCTTTACATTCCCTGGCGTACATTCACTAATTAAAACAAAGTGTAGTCATTACAGATCAAGTCCATTCTAGCTTATCACCATTCAGTGATTGCTTAGCATCATGTCTGCTAATAGCATGAACAGGTCACTTGCAATTTATGTACAGCAAACAGCTAGAAAGGTGAAAGCTTTTTGTGTAAATACAGTGCAGTCACAGTTACGGCTCCCCAGCTTTTTATTTTCTCTTTTATCCAACAAACTAATATAGCTTTATGTGTTCCTGCAGATATGTAAATCACCTTATTTGCAGTATTTGTAGCCATTCATTGCAGCCTCTGTAGACTTTCTGCATCTCACGTGTGGAATCTAATTATAGACTCATTTGCACTTCAGAGGAGAAGATAGTGGGCTTAGCTTGGTGTAAAGCATGCACAGGCATCTAATAAAAAGACCCAATGTTTTATTGAATCCCCTCAGTAACAGTCACATTTCACATCCAGCCGCAGTATTATAGTCAAACAATTACATTTGTTACTTGGTGCGAGCAGACTCAATAGTGATTGACGGTTATATAAACATTTACTTACTGTGAATGAGTGTGGGTGCCTGACAAATACTCTACAGGCTAAATTACCCCTCTGGGTGAGTCGGATGAGCTCTAATCAGCACTAACAAACATCTTGCATCACAGCAATTCACAGCACCACCAATCACTCCATTGCATGCAATATTAGGGATGTTCTCAATGTGGCCCACCCATCATATCACCGTGACGACAATAAGAAGTGAAAGCAGCTGTCTCCAGTCGCTGAGCAACACCCTGACACTGCACCGTCAGTCAATAAAGTTTCAAGGACACGGTGAACTCCCAAGTTTTTCTGCTAAGCCCGTCCTCTTTCCCCTACCTTCACTGTTTACTACACTTTACCTCAAAGATGCTGACTTGTGGAGAAGCACGGAACTGTCAGTGCAGGAAGATGAAGTGCACATGCACCTCCCACTTCGTCAGAGTGGGGCTCTACTGCCTCAGCTAGGAACTCTACACAATTAGTCTAGAACCTCCAGGGAATGGCTGTTCATAGGAGATGAATGCTCTCTAGATACAGAGTCAGCTCGTATACGTGTGTCTTTTTTTTGTATGTCACAGGGGGAAGAGGAAAGAGATGTAAACATTAGGTGTTAATTAAGAAGCAGGCTCTGATAAAGGTAGGGGGGAAAAAAATGAAAAAATATCCAAAGCGTCGCATCAGAAAGATGCATTATTTGTACAGGATGTGTTGCAGCCTTTATGTTCATTCATGTTGCAGATCTGATTCATGCACTCAACCATCTAAAAGAGATCTGCCCCTTTTTTTTCAGTGGTGGCAAATCACAAAGAGGCCGTGAAGCCGAAAGGAGAAAAATATATCATGTGTCACTTCAGGTTTTTTGCACAGTCAGTTTGATATGAAAATAACGTGTGCAGAGGCCTGGCAGGGATCCCGGTAGAGATCTGAAACTGGCATAATCTCTACATCCCCTCCAGCCCATTTTAGATCCCTGAACAGCCTTCAGTTCAATAATGTAACACTGCCACATTTAATGGGAGGAAGTTTCAGCGTGAAAAAAGTCTTCATTTTAAATAATCTTCCGCACTTCAGTCCACGCTCTCTCACTTCAAGCCGTATGTTAACACCTCTGAAGAGTTGGATGTGCATTTTTCCCTGTTGCTTCATACAAAATACAGCACACATTTTGAATTTAGCTTTCTTCCCTCTAAATGAAATTTTCATATTTTACTTTACCAGATGTCCGTTATAAAATCCATCTTGGGACATAAAAAGCCTCACTCATTCACAAGGTTTTGGGATCTTCGGCCTGCAAGTGTTTATTGACTCCTGTCCAGGCCCTTGCGACTGAGCACCAAGTTATTTGGATTTGATCTTGGTGAAAGTCCTTGAATTTTCTTTCCCTGTGAAAGTTATTACAGTCTGTAATATAGCCTGAAAGATATCTTTTACTCGGATGAAGCATCTCTAGAGGTTTCTGCTGTGATGGGACAGTGCAAATGCAGTGTGGGAATAAGGTCTGACAATGTGAGACTACTAGAAATGGAGAGTGGGATGGATGGCATAAAAAAACGAGGTTCAGTCGATCATTTGTTGTTGTTTTCTCTACTTTGTTTTTTTTTTCTCCCACAGACGGAGAGAAAATATTTGAAGCTTTTCTCAGCCAGAAACTGTGTCTGTTGCTCTCCAGTGGTCTCTCTCCCTTGTTACTCGCACTGGAAAGATTCAACCCAAGGCATTTTGCACGCTGAGAGGCATCTGCCACAAACCTGCACATTCACATGCATATTTACACTCACATAAGCCCCGAAACAGATGCACAAACATAGTTCAAGTACATCCACAGGAACATTGCTCAAATATGAATACAGTATTTACATAAACACACATTCAACCATGAGTCCAAACGCACTTTAGGACAAAAAAAATCTGTCATATTTGTGTTAAACCTTCAACAAAGCTCAATTTTTGAGAGTACATCTATGTTGATTGTAGATGTATAAATGAGCTGAGCGAAGTAAATGCAGCTGATGTACATTCAGGCAAATTCGCTCGGAATTAGTGCCACAGATGCAGGCTAGCAATGTCTGTATAACATCTCCAAAATAGCTCGAGAGAATAGCTGAATGTAATGTCAATTTTTACTTGCTGCACAGACAGCTGGATTGAAGAAAACAGAGAGATGTTGATGGATATAGAGTGCAGAAATGGGCAAAGAAGCTGCACAGATACAGGAACTGTATATTTACGATCGTTCCCCATTGGAAACAAACACTGTCCTGAAGTCTGAGCGTCTGCACTTTTATAGTTTTTGCAGCTCTGTTTACCATATTTGTGAGACTTCTGATGTAGTTCTGCAGTAGTCTCCCAGGACACAGATGCAGAAGTCCATAGTTGGAGAGAGCAGTACAGTTGTGCACTACTGTAATGCTCCTGGGCAGCTGAACAGCTCCCCCATCTGGACGAAAAGTAACTATCAGGCTGTAACATGCTATAAATAATGGGAGGCTTAAAATGCTTGTCAGTGCCAAGGTTACAGCTGCTGCATGATGAGAAAATTGTCCTGCTGGAATCAACACTCTTTATAATTTAAGCAACTTTTCTGTTTTTTTTTTCCTTCATCATATGCATGTCCTTCAGCTGTCATTTATATTATTGATATAGTTACTGAGGTCAAGTAAAACTTTGACAAACTCATTACATAAAGCTCAGAGCAGCTCAGTAAGAGTCCATACAAGCGCAGTTTGATCACATCACTTGGTTTTTGTGAGTGTATTTGTTCAGAGGGCAGGGTGCAACTATAATTGTTGCCTTTGAACGCAGGAACAGAGTGCTCACAGAGATACAATACAAGTCACAAAGGCAGGACTGGCTGTGCAGGGGAAATGTGAATGAAAGGCTTGTGTCTCGCAGAGACAGGGAGAGGGAACTGGGGCAGAGGAAGGCACATGGTGCTCAGAATGGTTTATTTTTCTGAAGACCAGTCTCCTCCAGGATGTTCTTTGGACACCACAGATGTTTGGATGTAACGAACGGGCACAATTCGGGTTGGCCCGAGTTCAGTTGGGTCTTTGAATGGTGCCTTTCAAAGCTTTGCTGAACCACATGGTGCCCAGGACCTCAGCCACAAAGCCTCGCTAGACTAGCTCAGCATTGCAGACATAAAAGGATCAAATGGATCCTTTATTCGCTTATTTGTTTATTTATTTATTTATTCATTTATTTCAATCGGATCCTAAAAAGGCATAAATATTTGTTATACAAATTAGATGATATTTTGAAGACGCCTCTGCGTGACATGTAATCCCTCTGGTACTTTCAGCATGAAACAACCCTGCAGATAGAAATCTTTCTCAACATCTTGTAGATCTGCTGTCAATGATGAGGCACTAAAAGTTCTGTTTGGTAAAGAGAAAAACTTCACTTTTACAGCAATTAGTCAGTGTTATACAATTTTAATTACCTTTCCCTTTTCAATAGGATACAGACCACTTCAGAGTTTTGTAAGCTTTTCATCTCTTTAGATCTTTCAGCACATTTAAGAGAGAACTAAATTTACTATTCCTCTTTGCATTTAGAAATGCATATGATACAGAACATCTCACCTAATGAAATCATAACCTGCTGATTTTAGTGTGTGCACGTGGAGGTTAACCCAAAAACAAAACCATCCCAAGGCTCTATAGTCTATTCAGTCTGACAGGAGAGGCCAAGATATCCAATTAACAGTAGAGGTTAAAGGTGACTTTCCACTGGCTGGTCCAATCACAGTAGGTACCCCGGTTAATTTGGTGAACAAAGTCATGACAGGGGTGGGTGGCCACTTAGGAAAAAGCGAGGCGAGGAGAAGGGGATGGATGAGAGGAAGCACGATAAGGACTGAGGGAAAGATTGCGGCCCCCTGACAGCTCAGCTTGCATGGCAAATGAGGAAGCTGACTGAACAAAAACATTTGCTGAATCTGTAATGGGAATGATCAGAAAACTTCAGGAGAAAGTTGCGCACACCAACAAAGACAACCACAGCTAGATATGTCCACTGCAGGCTTTGCTGCCTGGGTGGAATGAGTTTTTGTGTGTAAAGTCTGCTTATAAATGTCATTTCACATTTACAGTTTGGTCAGAAATCTCAGGCCAGACCTGTGTTTGTTACACAACACAATACTGTCAGGAACATTTTATCTCCACTCCGTCCAGAGCTGTAGGACATGATCAGAGAAGTTGTCTGATGTGGCATGTGGCTCTTTCTTTTTCAGAGTACCCTCATGGATACACAATCAAAAGCATCGCTCACTTGACTCTACCCAGGAAGCCGGTGACTCTCCACTGCAAAAGAAATCTCTGAGTTTGCAATAAAGATTGATAGCTATTGCCAGAATATAGTACATATACACATACCTCATTGGGACTGAACACCAGTCTCTGGTCTGACAAGCAGCCATGGACGATGTTTAAGCATATAAGTTTTTTCCTAAATTCGTATACAGACACTGATGGCAGTTTCTCCTCAGCAGGCAGAGAAATATTCCCGTCTGCTGTCTTTGTTTCTGTCTCCCCCATCTCGCACCCTGCACCCCGCCATCGCCGTCACATCTTTTGCGCTTTGGTTTATGGATCCAAACTGACGGCAGGCAGGCTTCTTTTCAAACTTTGAGAAAAGTGACTTGAATAGAACATGTAGCCCTTCGGCTCCTGGGGACTCCAAAACTCCAGAGCTTTCTTGAGTGGTGCATTTCAAAAGTGAAAGAAAAAAAATATTCAACAAAACAAAGACTCTGAAGAAGTGCTATATATATATATATATATATATATATATATATATATATATATATATATATATATATATATATATATATATATATATATATATATATACTTCCAAGAATTTAATAATGATAACCCTAGAAAGCACAGGTACTAAAGTGATTTATGAAAGTTGGGGGTGATATTTGTTTAATACAAAAAAATCCCTCACAGAACTTTAGCCACACATTACCGGAATTTCACTGTTGTTTCATCATTTCCAGTAGAGATCTAACCTATCGTTATAAGCTCTTAAATAAGGCATTCTCAGCAGTATTATCTTGATGCAATGTCATCATATCACAGAGTGCCCTTATTCTGAATAAATGTTTTCATCTCTCCTCGAAAAGCTTCCCCTATGGCTATAGCATAATATTTCATTACTTTGGTGTAATTTTCATCGGAATAAAGTGAACAAAGTATGTAGGCTTAATTCGATGCAGCTATGGTCTGTTAGAGTTTGAGATTGAATTTCACCTACCTTCAAAGTCTCCTAACACAATTAGGCGTAGTTCTTTGACTTTAAATGTGATTTTGTTCTGAAGTGTCTTTGTTCTGAATGTCTATTCTTAGAAGTTAATTGCATTTTCAGCCGGTGTTGTTCAGCAGTATAAAATGGGCATTTATGACACCTCGCTTATATCTCTACTCACAGGCTGCCCTGTTGTCTAATACCGCTCTGCAAGGTGAAATTAATGCTTTTTGTATCTTTAGCTCAATGGAATGTGGGTTATAGCAGAAGTCTACATTGGCAAAGGAAATGTGTGAATGTGATTTTGAGGTCTGATATGTTTTTTTTCTCTGCTTTGCTACTCCATTGGTTATGTGTTCTGCTTAAGTTTCACAAAGACCCCATTTTTAGGGGCTGGAAATTTCAGCGGTTCATTAATTTGCTTTCTTTGTAAGATCCCAAAAAGGTCAGTTAAAGTGAAAGTGAAGGACCTGCCTTACAGAACAGGAAAAGATGGTGTAATTAAACTATGCCCTTCACCACTGTATTTAACCCCAGAGTGTTTTTAATGACTTACTCATATAGAATAGGCTTGATTTATATTCCATTTATTCATGGGCACATAAAACATGGGCTGGCCCTCCACAAAAGCCTTGGTCTTAACCAGGGGTTATCACATTAAGGCAATTACAGTGTGCAAAAGTGAGAGTCAAATATTATAGCATTATTATGATTATCATTGTAAGAGGAACTACAGCGTAACACTTTATCCTTGAAAGCCATGTTCACAACAAATACATGCATAAACTCTCTATGCGTCTCCTGAAAGACTTCAGCTCAGGGTGATGAAGGGCACAAACAAAACAAGAGCAAACAATGTGGAGTTGTTTGGGTTTTGGAAACACATATTATAGCTGAGTGTCTAACCAATTGGTCCTTGCAAACCCACGGTCCCAGGAGCCTCCTCAGCAGCCATCTGCAAGTGATGCCAAGAGAATAAGCAATGGGGAGTTTGGGAACTCTGGAAATGCTGAATCAAATCTGCACTGCCAGCTGCGAGAGAAGCAAAGTAAGATGTGGCAGCCTGGGAATGAAAGAAATAAAAGAAGAAGTAAAAGAAAAGCTTTTTATGTAGTGAGAAAATACTGCGTAAATGTTAGTAGGCCAAGGTTTCTCAGTGGAGGTGAGATGCTAATTAAACTTCCAAAAATAAAAGAAGTACATTTAAATGTTTGCTTAACTTTTCTTTTCTTTTCCATCACAGAGCTAAGCAGATAATAAAACATGCATGAGTGTAGTCCGGGCTGGATTATCATGAGAGAAATGAAATAAACTTTATGAAATGGTGCTGCACAGTGCTTTCAGCAACAACCATGCCTTCTAAATAATGGCATTCATTACAAAATGTGCAATTTTGCATGTATTTGCATGTAACTGAGTAAGGGAATGACCGATTGAGGGACAAGGGAAGGAGGAGGGAGTCAGGGAGTTTTGGAGGGAAGGAATAGGCTGCTCTATCATCTCCACCCAGACACCACTGGGATTTGGAGTGAGAGACAGTACAGAGCTATGGAGAGACAAATCACTCCTCTTGACCTTTGAGAGAACAGCTACATACAGTAATAATCCACTGAGGGGGGACGTTGAGCTGGTCATAATATTGGGGTTTTCACTTTTGCTGCAGAGAAGTACTCTTGCAACATACTGCTGAGGAAGATAAGACTGGAAGGACGGAGGCCTCAGCAGTCCTGTGGAGCTCTCCACTTATACGTGTTTGTGGGTGTACGATCTCTTGGTCTTAGAGCTCTGGTGATTACGGGAGAATTCGTTTATCTTGCACTTTAAAACCAACCACAATGCGACGACACGCTGTGAATGCTCAAATCATTTTAAAGATTTGTTCTAGCTGGATCAAAGTCTTCCTTACGGTGCTTTTGGCTGCATTTTCCCTCCTAGTGAGCAGTTCATTGAGGTCTCCAACACTGAGATTCCCACTTTATGTGCCTTCATTAAATTCTAACGAGTGCTATAATTCTCTTCCCTGTGATTCCAAAAGCTCTTCTCTGCACTTTTTTTTTTTTTTTTTTGCCACAGACTACATGTGGGATATAGCCTGCAGTGATGTGCAAGCAGTGCTGCACTATTATGGGCCCTTAACTTTTTCATCTGCCACGGTAAAGAGGTTAGCATGATGGACTAGTTACTGGTGGTGCCTGTCACTGTAGTGTGCACTCCACTCTGATCTACATCGTTCTGGGCTTTAAGTACTTCTTCATGCCCTGAGCAATTATTGGCTGCTTCACTATCGTCTGCCAGAGAGAAAGCTGAAGATGTATTGGTGGGAACAGTACCGTTTCTGCTGGTGAATTATTCATCTGTTACATTACTGCAGAAATGATTTAGAGCTTCCTCTGGATTGCTTGATTCACTTTCACCAGTGATTTCTAACAGCTAACTCCAGCATAGCTTTATGTCATGCAGCAGCCCCGCCACAGAACACAATATTTTTAAAAAGGTTACACAGGAAACTGTCATTATTGTGAGATGACACTTTTGTCCTTCTTTCTCACGCAGTCACACTGAACGATTTTGATCTGAGGCGTCGGTTTTATGCCACTGTTTTCCTTTTCGTCATCATTCGTTCTTTTTCATCCACTTTCCAACTTGCAGATGATTGATGAATGGATAGCGATGTACAGAATTCATCCACTTCTACCAGACGGTGCTACCTGTTTGCAGTTAATACATCATCTCTACTCAGAGGGAACCCCTCTGAGTTACCTTCTTAATCTATTGCTATTAAGGCACATACAGACGCACCATGTCTTCCTGCATGTTCCACTGAATACAACATGATCAGGCCCAGTGGACTCAGTGGCACCTCATCACATAGGCAAATTAATAACTGCCACAAATACTCAAATGACTTATGAGGTTGTAATAAATAAAAAAAAGCATCATCTCCCATGAACAGTGTGCTGTACAACATAATACATTTCAGGAGAGCACAAATACATGCCACTTTATTATTACAAATAATAAATGAACATTAGGCAACTGGTAATGCAACCAATTTGTCTTTCTGAGGGCCATTAATGGCACAAAACACCGTGTGAACTCACCAGAAAGAACTTTGGATATTCTGGCACTTTCCATTAAAAATTGAAATGCAATCAGTGTTGTAATCTTCAGCTGCAACTCTTGCTAAAGTCAATGGTGCTGAAACAACAGCCAGCCAGTTCAATCTAATATCAATCAATCATAAGAGATTGTGCTCGCTGGATGAAACTGCTGAGACAAAGAGATGGAAGCAGGCTCTGCTGTTGGTGGCGTATACATACTCACTATATATTCCATGTGGAGACAAATGTGAATCGATTGAGGAACTGGCTAAATGTGCGCCATAGCCTTCTTTTGTATTCTAATTTTCACAACAAATATAAGCGGATCACTTTGAACTGTTTTTAACCTTCACTAGCTACATTCCCTTCTACTTTAAACTGGGAACGTCCTTGTCTGTGTGCTCCAACCGCTGCCTATGCTCATTAAATATCCTCTCATCAGGTCACGAGGTCATGGACACTGGGCTGAGCTGTCTGGGTTTTCTCTGGTGTGGAATACCAGAGAAGTCCAGCCTGAGTGCCAGTCAGACAGCCTCACCACCACACACACACACACACACATGCACACACACATCCTCTCACCTCTAATGAATGGGATGAATTATTGCTCTGGGTTTCCAGAGTTTCACAGAAAGTGACTTTAGCAAGAGCCACAATAAAGTTGTACCTCATATCCACGCAGAGAGGGAGGGAGGGAAGAGGGAGAGGTCTTGTGTTCTGCATTCACTCTGCAGCATCATGTGTGCATGTAACAAGATGTCAAAGCACATATAGGTTGTTGAGTTAAATAAACTGTACGCACAAACACGCACAAACTTCCTTCCTCCTATGATTCAGTGGCTCAGTAAAGCCTCGATGTCGTAAATGGGATTTATGTCGTTTAATTAAGCTTTTGTACAATTACCCTTATTTACAGCTGCATGAAGCAGGCAATGGGGAACTCACGGCAGCGCGAGCCAAACAGAGAGGTCGTAATTTCTGTCCTTTACTTCTTATTGTTCCCAAGATATGAGAACAACACTCCTGAGCATGTAGGCTACATGATTTGTTTGGTGGAGCTGCATATTTACATTAATCCCTCATCTGTGCTCCTTGTGTTTGAATAATAATTATAACTCCTTTGTCAGTGCACTTCGCATTATGCCACAGCTTTAGTTTTGGACGACCAGAATGGTTGCTGTTTAAATATATCCTGTTGTATAGTTAAAACACATGCAAATGCAGCCTCTGAAATGTTTATTTTAATCTTCTCTCAATACACATCATTCATTCCCGCCCATGTGTTTCCAAATTTGAGAGGCAACATGAGGCTGAGCCGTCTCATAATGGTGATGTATTTCCTCGTTCCCTTCATTTGGCAATTTAAGGATGCCCGCTTCAGCTCTGATGTTACAGTGCCATCTATTGGCCAGTCAAAAGTGCTCCTGTTTTGGCTGGTTGCTGATACAGAAAAAAATAAATCAAAACATGTGATTCTGTGTACCATGCCTGCTTGTTTTGACAACAACAGAGGCCCTTTCTGACAACTGTTCCCATCTCTGTGTCAAACCATCAGAACACATGGCAGTGTCTGTGTGCGCTGGCTCTGTGCCATGTGGCAGACTCACACAAAAAAAAATCGGTGACTGTTGGCATTGTTGTCGCTCCAGGAAGACGCAAGAGTCTCATCAACATGGGCATTGTGAAGCAGGAGTCACACACCATTATCACCGTTGGTGCTTCATTTAAAAACACATCATGTTGCCTCTAATGGGAAAAACGTGAAAAATGACGCTTTTTGGACATTATCCATCATTACAATTACCCTCTGGATATTATAACTTAGGTGTTTGCAGATTAATGGTACATTGTGTCCTTTTTCCCCTCAGTTTTATATGGACAAAACATCTCTTGTTTTAGGGTTGCAGAATCTGACCAGAAGAGGGGGCTTTATCCACACTTTTCATCTGACTGGGATTAGACATGGAGGCATGGAGACCTGCAAGTCACGATACCTTTGGGTCAGCCTACTTAGAACTGACAGCAAATAAATGAAAAATAAGTTATGTTAAACATGAAACAGCAGTCAGCCAACAGTGCTGCTATTGAAAAATGCTTCTGTGCCAGTAAAGGAATCGTGTAAAGATGTTGTACATCTTTTTATAACCTACTACGTTCACTTAGAACATCTTAACCTTAATCTTAGAACTAATACAGATGGTGAAGAGCAGAATCAGTATCTCTTTCTCTTCACACCACAGGCTGTGGCCCAGCCTTCTAAGAATAACCTTCTGTTTGCTTTTTTTGCTTGTGCATCATGCCCTTTCATCAACCCTTCTGAAGGGGATGGGACATGAAACTAAGCTTAGACATGCAACAGGCCCTGGAGGCATCACGACTGAATGCAGGGCTTTACTCTTCATTCTGGTCCTCATAAAGAGGCTTTTGGACGCCGTTGGCCCGGGGAAGTCAATGGTGAAGTGAAAGAAAAAGAAAAAGGAAAAAAATAAAGAGGAGGACAGAACAAGAATTCTGGATTTGCCAGTCACAAGACAAACATGGCGGTTAGACAGTGAGTTCAGAAACCTATCTTTCCGTGTCACCTTTCATCACAGATGGATGTCTGCCACTTACATTCAGTCTCATTGGTTTTATTATTAGTTTCCACAAACAGCTGCAGCACAACCCTGAGAGAAAAGTGTGTCCCCGGCTTACACTCTGTACTGCAACATACAGTGTGTGGGTATTCACACAGCCTTGGATTATGAATTCATAAGCTGCCATTGTTGCAGAAAGTGAGAGAGGAGGAACAGCAAAAAGAGCTCCATTCACTGCACTGCAGTCAGCATCTCAAGGCATTTTTACACAGTTTTGAAAGACAGTGAAGGAAGGGAGCGATAAAAATAGTTCCTGTCTAGCCGGTAATGAAAAAGCCATACATTCTCATGCAAAAGCTATCTCCTCTGAAAAAACCCTAGAGCAACATCAGGGACTTCTGACCTATTCAATCAGGCATGAAACGCACCACCAAAGCCTACATCAAGTGGTTCTTTGAATTGTCTTGAATCTTTATTTTGTGGACCATAAAGCTGGGTATATTAAAAAAAAAATGCAGCCGTAAATCAAAAGTGCATGGACAAATTTTGTATTCTGCTTACACATGCTGAGGAGTTACAGCAACACTGCAGCTGGAGGGCAGAGGCTGTCGGTGTGTGTCTATGTGTGTCTTTGTGAAGGGTGGTGAAACATTAGCTAATAAAATCAGGGGATAAAGCAGTCTTTAATTAATTGCAAAACAAGTTTTGCCCCCAAGCAAGAAATGATGTCTGCTCCTGTTTTTCAGAGGCCCTAAGAAAATTGCCTCTGGTGAAAATACAAGCTCTTTGCTGCAGGCCTTTTCCACTCAAACTGAGATCAGCCTAAATGTCAGCATCAGGATCATTACAGTGAGAAGCAGAGACGCCACAGGTTCAGCTGCCTGAACAGTTTGAAATATTGGTAAGCGACACATGAACAGAATACCAGAAGCTGCGTTATGTTAACAGAATCTGATATTTCTCTCCTGTTCCTACTGAAATACCTGGGTTAAGCACAGAAGATGAATATCCTTGCTTTTCTAATGGCTTGTCCTAGATTTCCCCACCTGCAGTGCCCCTATTTTTCACTGTGGCTTATAGCCCAACATCACTCCTCCGCTTAACACAAAACAAAGCCTCCTACAGTGTTACTCTAGGCACCCGATGGGAGCTGCTTTGTTGAGACTCAACTTCATCACATAGCACCCTTTTTTCGACACCCTTTCCAGGGCGAGGATTATGTATATATAGATAGCACACGCTCACCCCCTGCCTCCAAGCACTATGCTGATTTATAATGCAATCTAATTCCATAATCTTAATTTGTTTTGCATTATTCAAGCTTTTCGTCCAGAGGGGTAATTTGCTTGTTATTGAGCCAATGAATGATATAAAGAGCTTCACAGGGGAAGTTTAGTAGCATGTAACCATGTTGATTTTCACATATAGGCAACCACAGCTGAAGAAATCAAACAAAATGTTGTTGCCAGATTGGCGAGTCAGCATGTGAGTTCATTAAGAATCACTGTCATGATGTCACTAACAGCTGTGTAAACTGTGTCTGTTGACATGCAGAGATCTTTTGATCTTATAGTGCCATCCTTGTATTTCTAGCTATGGTTTCTTTGGGAAGTATAAGGCAGCAATGCAAGAAATTATCTGTAGTCCTGGGGTTAAATATTCATTTCATTTTGCTTACATACACTGTCCATATTGCAACAGCCAGTGGTGCAAAAGACGTTTTAATAATTTAGGTAAGAATTTATCTTGTATTTATTACAACCCAATATATTTGCCAGAAAATGAACTTAATGTAACATAATATAAACAAACAAATCAATGAATAAGAATAATCAAATATTTCATATTTTATATATCAAATGGTCTAAGGATGAATACATGTGTCCCTTTTTTGTGAGGGAGTACTTCTTAGGCAAAATAAGCTGTCTTCCATAGATGTTAATCATGTCTAGGGTGAGTCATTGTGGTCACACATATTTAGACTCTGAGAGAGATAAAAACTAAAGTACTATTAAAATCAAGCACATATACAGAGCACAAACAAAACCATTCCATTAAACCAGGTTTTACAGTTGGGCTCTCTGAGACTTCTGAAACATGCCATTAATTCAAAATCAAGCTTCATTCTAGCCTTGTTTCATTCAGTAAAGTTGCAGGTAACAAGATAATAGAACAATATTGCAGTAAAGAGGAGCTATGGGTGTCCATGACCTCAGACAGAACTCCAGGGTTGTATGTTCTGATTCTTCCTCTTCAGAATTCATCTATCCATCTACTATGTGCACCTACTGGCCGTGTTTTTAAAAAAAAAATGCTGCAAAATGTTAAAAATATTTTCCATATCTGTGATAAAATGTAGGAGAATACATATCCCACTAACATGGTACTATTACTGTAAATATCCCATATCATGTTCTCTCACGTCCTGCAAACCTCAAACTTCTTTTTGGAAAAGAAATAGTGTATCACGAGGGATATCACACCAGATGAAGAGAAATGACCCCGACACAGGAAACATGCTGAGGGTTGAGTGTATGTTTACACTCACACAGGTTCTACTATGTACACTGAGTGGGCTCCACCATCAGCCATAGGGAAGCAGATCAAGCAGAATTAAACAGCATGCACCCCAGAGTTGAGCAGTGGGGGGAGGTTGCACAGGTGATTGTAAAACACAGTGAACCTAAGTAACAGATTTGCTGAACATAGCACAGATCAATAAGTATGTGGTGTGTTTCCAGATTCTTTCCCTCGAGAGGATTCCTATGCTGTGATCACACTGTGGTTACATTTACCTCTCTGCCTCACCGTGTATCGCCACCCAATGAATTTACATACATGTGCACACAAACCTGAGGCTTCATTCTGATGTGTAATCATTTGAGCTTAGAGAGGTATTACTGTAAGGAAGCCGTTATGGCATTTATTACTTCAGAGTGTGTTATACTCCAGCTCCCATCTCCAAATGTTACTTTTAAATTTGAAATACACCGTTTACATCCCGGGGGGGGGGGGGGGGGGGGGGGGGGGGGGGGGGGGGGAAACAGTGGCCAGGTTAGATTCATGGTCAATTTATTCTGTTTTATTCCATAGCTGACCCAGTTCTTATCTGTACATGACAAGCCCATTATATTACAGTGCTGTCTTGTTTTCCCAATTTATATTAAGCTATAAGCATGCCTGATGCCCTGAAAATTGGTCATGGAACATTCCTGCAGGGTGAGTGATGATGTTGTAGACAAAAGAAGCCAAATTACATGGGCACTGGACAAGACACTGTAGACTTTGGAGCTTTATTATCCTATTTAGGTTCAGTCCCCAGCCATAATCCATTCTTTATTGATGTATGCAGAAAAAATATCCTAAAGCTAGACATTTCGGTTGGACAAAGTGATCTTTGTTGGGTTTGAGGAATTGCTCAGCGATGTTTAACAAGCAGATCACCTTAAAGACTTCCGTCTGATGACTGTCCTGTAAAAATTAAGTGAGGGCCTTGCCTCCTTACCGCTACCCCGATTTCTCATTTTGCTTCACAACAATATTATTCCGTTCATCCTGTTATGGGGTTTAAGGAAGGATTCCAGAGAAGATCACTGACGGGATGTTGCTTCAGCACCACCTCTGCTGTGAATAATGCCAATAAAACGCCCAGAGGTGATCAATGGTAAAGATTGTAGCAGCTGGAGAAGGTTGTGCTTGTTTGATAAATGAATCTCAACTTTTTTTTTTATGGGGGATATAGTATCTGTTACCATGTCATCTATTAAAATAAAACAAGTGGAGTGAATCCAGAAAAAGTCAATGGAAAATGTGAATCATTTAAATCTAAAACTGCTTTATCATGCAATTTTGATACCAGTGGAGTTTGTTTAAACACTCATTTATGCATATTCTGTAAAGAACAAAATGTCTGCGAACCAAAATGTTGCACATCAACACAGTATGCGCTTACACATCACCATATGAGTAAAAAATATGTTATGAGCATGACATATGTGTTAGAGCGGCACAGAAACACAGGCTGTTGTCCTATCCTCTCCATGGGAGCGCATGGTGCTCTGCTGTGACAGTCGGCATTGAACATGTCTTTGGGGATGCTCCATTATTTACACCATGCTTTCCTGTGGCCCCGATGAGACGTGACAGGAGCCACAGGAAGCTCATGAATTAAGCAGAAGGGCCTAAAAGCACAAGGGGAGGGCGATGGGGAGGCCTGAGGACACAGCCGAGCACCGAGGCTGCAGATTGCAATGCACATGTCGCTGCAGCCTGAGGGGATGGAGGGAGGTGAGGCAGGAGGAAGGGACACACAGGGACAGAGGGAGATGAGAGAGCAGAGGAAAAAGATTTCATCAAAGTATTACAAAGATAAAGAAGACAGGAGAGAAAAGGGCAAGGGTAGTTTTAATTTTGTCAGAGCGACATTAATCCTTTACTGATGCATATAAAATATAGGAGGGAAGATGATATCATGCGTTCATTTAATGAGCTGTGTGATGTCTCAGCTGTTGCTCAAATACGCTGGGCAGTGAGCAGCTTCTGGTGTCAGCCTGCATGTCTGAATAAAAGGGATAACCTCATTTAGGCTGTGACTCATCACTTGATGCGGCCAACCAATAGAGTATTTATACCACTATAGGATTTTTTTTTTTTCACAGCACGATGCATGTTGTATATGTTCAATAAAGCTAAAGGTCACATTCTATCCAAAGAGTAACTAAGAATGTTAATTAGTCTGAGTTTGTACATGTAATGTCTTGAATACACTGGCGATTTGCCCAGTACTTTTATTTTACGGCTGTCTCTCTTACACACACGCACTAACACACACACTTACGTGTTTTATGAGTCTGATATTTGTAAGTAACTTTTTACAGGAAGTGCTTCTAATGACAACCCTTTTCATTGGCCACCGGGGAGCTGCTGTCCGTCTCTCATGGCATCCCCAGACGGGAAAAGGAACCGCCCAGACCGCTGGTGCCAGAGTGATATCATCTGATAATCAACCTCAAACATGGGCGCTGAGCCACACAGTGCATTTTCATAAAGCGAAAGGTCTTCATCCTTCACTTTCCCCTTTTATATTCAAGGTTTTTTTTTTCTACAAATATTGATCTGAGGAACAGGTGAAATTGGCTTGTCATATAAAATGGGAAGCTGTGAGTGTTATTTATATCTGAATTGGTGCCAAGTAAATTAGGCTTATTAACTAGAATCGGTAAGTTCTTTTTTAAACCTCAACCTGAATGTAGCTTCTCTTATTGATGCAGTCCATTAGTTGTAATAGTAGTCCGTCTGTGGAGTATCAGTTGTCATTTTACTTGCGCTTGAGTGCTCTTAATTCCCTCCAGAGCCCCTCTGGACAAGAATCTTTTCAAACAATATGAGAGGCAGGCATCATGTCAGCTGGACTTTTTACACAAACATTTCAATTACTGTATTCCTGAATCAACGTCTATAGGCTCAAACATGCTGCAGCACACTCAGTCTCTTTAGAAAAGCAATGACTTGTTAATACATCAACATTAAAAATAAATCCATTTAATTGTTTTCATCAGTTCAATTAAATTTATAGTGTGTGAAGTTATTTTAGAATCAGGTCTGAACACCTTTAATTTTTGCTAAAACAGAAGCTGATATGTTGCAGTTAACCATTATTTCCTCTTTCAACAAATGAGCAACCAGCAAAACTAAAAATTAAGTATTTACTTCAAGGTGCAGGGGGACCCATTGGATTACATTATTTTCCAATCCAGCTGCCTTAAAAGAATTCAAATTACACTTTTGAGAAATAAAAATAAACAGAAAATTTTAAAAAGCCTTTCTATATGTCTACTAATATGTTTGTGAAAGAAAGAAACAGGGGCTGCACAGTGGCTTGGTGGTTAGCACTTTTGCCTTGCAGCTAGAAGATCCCTGGTTAACGTCCCCATCTTCCTGGGATCTTTCTGCATGGAGTTTGCATGGAAATGTTCTCTCTGTGCATGTATGGGTTATCTAAAGGGGTACTCCTGCATCCTCCCACAGGCTAAAAACATGCTCAGGTTAATTGGTAACTCTAAATTGTCCATAAGTGTGAATGTGAGTGTGCTTGTTTGCCTCTCTATGTAGCCCTGCAATAGACTGAAGACTTGTCCAGGGTGTCCCCTGCCTTCGTCCTAAGTCAGCTGGGATAGCCCCCCCGCAACCCTAATGAGGATTAAGCTGTGTATCGATGATGGATGGACGAATGCATTTAACATCAAACTTTAGCACAGCAGAGCTCTGTGCTGTGCTGTCTTTGTTAAAACCACAAAAACGACATTTAGAAGTCATTGACGATGCTGCTGTAAGTGCCAGTAGGAAATACTGCTCATCCCCTCCAGTCAAAGTCCTCATTTTCTGAATTGAAAAGTTGTGCATGCACAGAGCTGCCCACTTTCTACAGCCATCCCCCTCTTAAGTGTGACTGAGGGGGCCATGTGCTCGCTGTCCCCCCACCCCCTTCTCACCAACACTCAGCCCATATGTGCATTCGAGTGGCAGCTGCAAACTCCACCGCTTGCCCTTTGAAAAAAGAAAGGGAAAAACAGCCTTCTTCACTGCAACGAAAGTAGGAGAGCGTCTCTGGTCAGCCTGTGTCTGGCAGTCATTCTGTGTCAGAAAAAAACAAAGGGGAAAGAGAAAGGGCCTTGAAATGTATTGTTAACAACAAAAAAAAGTAAATCAGTAATTTGTGAGGCCTCTGTCATTAGTATTTATATGCAAAGATGGAGGGTCGCCTTTTTTGTAATTAAGCCGATGCATTAATCACATGCATGTGTGCACACACCGCCAGATACACAACCTGCAGTTATCCATTAAAAGGACCACAGTGGCCTTCCCATCTGCTTTCTCCAACTCCTCAGGGAGGTCGAGCAGCACAGCAGGCACATGTGGGCACATATTTAGGCAGCACCAGAGGAAGTCTCATCCAGCACCAATTAGAATATAACAGGACAAGTGCGCAGGCAGGGAAACAAATGGAAGAGTGTATTGCGCACACGCACAAAAATATGCAGCAGGTCTCAAACTTGTGCCACTTTCACAGAGGAAATTTACATACAACACAACGCTCAGTGAAATGTCACTTCAGACACACAAACACCAGTGAGACAAGGACCTGTTGCCTCCTTCAGCAAGATATATCTGGTCCAAAAGAGGAACTGAGTTACTGTCAACAGCTAGTTAACTAAACAGACCACAGAAAATGTCACTAAGAAACAGAAGAGTTCAAGTCTTACTTTCAATCTTTGTTGCAGCATAAAAGCTGGACCAAGCAACAAAAAAGCTAAAGCCAACAATATCAGTTTTCCGATGGCAGGAAACTTACATTTTACGGATAAATTATACAAAACATATTCCCAGACATAATTTATAACCCATGCAGTCTATTGTATGGGTTTTTCTGAACAATTCCATGCAAATTTAATACACAAAAAATATTTTCATGTGAGCTAATGTATGTGTACTAGCAACAAACACTACAATACACGCTGGCACGATCCCAGAAGACAGACACGTTCGCAGAAATGTACTCATTGAGGTTATTTTTTCAGCCGACTGCTCAATGTTTCATGTCATCATCTGCATCTTGATATTCACATTGTTAATTTACACGTCATGAAAATTTAAGCATCTAGTTAACATCGGACATGGCATAGCAAGACTCCATAAATCTCATGAAAGTGATGTTGGAAGACCAGTCCCCAACTGCAGCAGACCTTTGCTCACGCTATCCAGCCATGTGTCACTCAGTCCGTTTTTTAAACTTTTATGTTAATCCAGTGAATTATTCATACAAGTCCTGATGTGACTACAAGTATCCCCTGATTGAGAGGGCTTGAATGGAGAAGCAAGTGGGCTTGTGCACTGACCCAGGAACTGGGAACATATGTGTTAATGTGTGTACTTCACCTCAGACACTCATCATTTTAGCACTTAAATGAGAGAGACCGAGGGGTTAATCGAGATGACACACAATATGAAGATTTAAAAAAAAAAAAAAAAAAAAAGCCTGTGGGTAGACTTGTGTGTGCGGTCTATAAGTGAGGAAGGTGACAGAAAGAGAGACTGAGAGAGGAAGTGTACAAGCACGTATAACCTGTCACGCTTATTGCCATGCTATAGCTTAAATTTAATGTCTGCCCTAACCACACAGGATGGAAGATGAGCGACACACTCAAACACAGTAGCTGCAGCAGTTTCTCAAATTTATCTTCCTATTCAGAGTAACACAGTCAAGAACTGATGGCTATTTGTAAAAGCTAATTCACTCACATTTACCAGTAAGGGGTTGTTGGTACTCTTAGATTTCATTTTAAAAATGAATTAAAAAGATATCCTGCTACTGTTTCACATCACATGCAACCTGTCAGTTAATGCAGACAAACGAAAAAAAACCCCATCATAATTGTTTCCAAATGCATAGGAGGGTGGAGATCGTCCCCTGTGCTGTCTTTGAGGGCAATGAAGTGTTATGATAATGTGACAATGAATATGGATGAGAATCCTCAGTCGACGCACAGCCAGGCTCCCCTGGTACTCACATCAGCGCCCATCCTCATATCTGACAATGCAGTTATGGTGAAACAGAGCAGAACAGCCAGCCTGCCCAGCCATTCTCCTTCACACACTTTTCCTCCCCTTGGCAGTCTGTCAGTAACAGCCCCCACCCCGTTCTCCATCCTGTAGCACACATGCACAGATACAAAGATAAAGACACAGATACAGACAAAATCACAGTATACATGTGCACAGTATCACACTGTACAGGGGTTGAACTCCTGAAGGTAGATTTTGGACCTGATTATTTAACCTCTTTACCGACTGTATAAACTCTCCTTTTTTAGACGTTTTCACACACAGCTACAGGGTCACTGGGTGAATTCAGACATCGCACAGAATAGTTGATCCACCTTTCAGCAGGTATGAAGTTGGCCCTCTCACATCATCTGTCTGCCAAAGGAAGGCGATTAGCTGCATCCTGTCTGCAATCTCATTAAGCTCAGTCTGGGAGGATCCACAGAACACGGTCACACTGTCATACAGAGACACAGAATGATCCCAGTCCTACATATTACACCACCATATAAGGCCAAACTAGGACTACTGGACCTACTAGCAATGAAGCTGAAAGTATAACCTTACAGTCAATGCAGGGGCAATAATGTCTTGATGAAAAAAAAAAGACCAGGCTGTTGCGACTCTTAAAGAGGCCACTTACACTGAAGTGCCTCGCTTAATGAGTATGCTTGAGTGTATGACTACAGTTTGTAGTGTATATTTATTTGCGTGTTTACAACTGAGTATTTGTGCATTTCAAGTCGAGTGCCTCTCATGGTTATGTGTCAAATCAATGTCAGCCTTCAGATTTCACGGTTCACTGAGCTTCTGTGTCACAGGACTTCAGGGAACCCTGTGCTTTAGAGGAGAACACTGGCATCAGCTCCCTGAGTGACGGAAAGGGGTGCAGGGTGCACTTCCTCCTGAGTGACAGTATAGCTACATACAGTATAGCTTTTCACACCTGGCCTGTCCACCTCTGTCACAGTGCATGTTAGAAGTCATTCATCAGAAAACAGGGAGACTGAAGCAGAAGAGAAGGGCACTGATAGGTTGTCACACATTAGATCAGAGAACAATGAAAATAAGTGAAGGTCTATCTATCTATCTATCTATCTATCTATCTATCTATCTATCTATCTATCTAAACTAGAGAGAGCAGAGAAGTAATGCTTCATAAACTGAGGAAATGACTGCACAAGTCAAACTCCAGTGAGCAATGAGAGGGTGGAAGGGACATCCAGATATCCCTTTTACAGTGCCAGTTGCTCAGAAACGGATCAGTGTGGAGGTGGAACGGTGATGGCAGCTGCCCTGAGGGCATGACTGGAGACTGTGGGTGGAGAACAACAGCGGCCCACTGCTGCTCAATACTGTAAGCTGTCACAAATCAAGGTTAGCCCATGGCTGACTTACTGGAGCTTACAAATCAACTTTCTGGCCTGCAGAGGACACATGAATGTTCAGCGTTTTCTTTTTGTTTGTTTGTTTGTTTGTTTGTTTGTTTGTTTTTTTAATTGACAGATTAGAATTTACATGAAAGATCAACTTCACTGTACTCTATCTAGATACCACTGGGCCAGTTCATGTCTGCTGATTTTTTAATGGTTACTATTTTAACATTCCTGCTCATATCGTTTTTTGAGCAAACTGTCAAGCATGCGATTTTAAGTTTCAGTAATATTATTTAACTATGTTTTAAAGGTGAATATGATCCCATATATGAGAAATAAGGAGACATGGAAATAGGGACACCTACATAAATGTGACACTAGTCCAACTGACAAAACTTCATGGTCACTATTGCTTCACATTTCCTCTCAGTTCATATTTATGTGCACCAGCTGATGTGCAGACCCATTAAAAATAAATACACAGACACATGTCCATGTTCACACATATGACACAACATCCGTTGTGTTCCCTGGTGATGCTCAGTCAGGCCTGCACTGCAACCATCTTCACTCCTTGCTTGTTTCTGGAGATATATTTGTCTTCTGTCTAGTCTTTACTTATATTGTGCTGATAAGTCGACTTGGCCAGTCAAACATTTGGCTGCTTTGCTGTAAATATAATTCCTTGGTTGCCTTGCCACCAAGGAAAGGATGATTAGGATCATTGTTCTGCTGGATTGTCCCACAGTTTGGGAAACAATGAATCTCCCAATATAATAAAATACCAAATGGCTAAAAAAAATTTCAGTCCCATTAATTTCTGTTTGCATTTACTTGCATCTGTGCCCATTGATCTGACAGATTGCAGTGATAAAATATGTTAAATCAATAGGCAATTAACAAAGACAGGCTTTACCTCACAAAGCCTGAGCTATATTCAGACAATCTACAGCAGGAGTCACCAACCTTTTTGAACCTGAGAGCAACTTCAAGGGTACTGAGTAGTACGAAGGGCACCTTGTTTGATACAAACTTCCTCAATAGCAAACTTGCGCCATCATCTTTAAACAATAATAATAATAATGAAAATAATATGTAAAAAGACTGATCACATTTATGTTAATTATTCCTTACAATAACTATTAACAACGATTTCCACAACAATGACGGTAGGAAACACACACACACACATATATATGGAAATGTGTTCCAATATTTAAAAGTCAGAGGCATCCCATCTCTGAAACTTTGGTAAATATATTTTTTGGCAGTTTTGTATGCATCAGCATATTTGCAGCATTTTGTTTAAAATCACACAAGTTACATGTCTGTGCAAATTGTCACTTCTAACATTTTTAGGAAATCATTACCTGTCATCAAATCATGCTTCATTTGTGCAAACCACTACCTTTGTAACATTTTTTAACAATTCATGAACTCTGTCCCATGTTTGTACAAATTATCAGTTATGTAAGAAAAAAAAATCAACTCTTTCACACTGTGAAATGAATCCCATCACATTAGTACAAATCACCAGCATTGCAACATTTTTAACAGATCATAACAACAAATCATTACATGTTTTCAACTAATTATTTTCACGTTTTTATGTAATGGCACGGTGTTTTGAATGACAACATGTTACCTCTTTCTTTGTCTGTAAATGTGTGTTAGTGGGAAGCCTGGCATTGCAGAGCTTATCATGTCTTACCTTTACCTTGCAGCTCACAGTTCAGATGGTTCAGTTTCCCAGTGATGTCCGTTAAAAATGCAAGGTCGAGAATCCACTCAGTGTCCTCCAGCAGCGAGGTGTCTTCCCCTTTGGATTGCATCAACTCTTTGATTTCAGCCAACAGTAACAAAAAACGCTGCAAAACTGGTCCCCTGTTGATCCATGGGGTTTCTGTGTGCAGTAACAGGTCACCATGTTCAGCTGACAGCTCCTCCAGCAGCACCTTCAATGTCCTGGTTGTTTGGCTTTGGAGCCATTTATGATCTTTACGACAGGAGTCATCACATGATCAAATCCGGCCACTTTTGTACATACATATGTCCTGCTGGTGAATGATGCAGTGGTAATGTAGGAATGTTGGGAAGTCTGGATCACCTCTGCATCGTACAATGAAGCCTGCATGGCGACCCGTCATGGAGGGAGCCCCATCCATCGTCATTGAAACAAGCTTTTCTAATGGTACATTTTTCTCCATGAAGAAACTTTTCGCCGCTAAGTCCCAGGCTTTTCCTGTCCGTAGTGCGCATACAGTCTATGTGCTACCAGGTGGCTAGTTAGCATGGAAGCTCTGTGGCGGGTAGAGTAGCGTCTCTCCACATTGTGCCGCTTTGCCGACGCAATAGTCGCCCCGCAAATAGGACACATGCGTTTATCTTTCACTATCGTGAAAAAGAACTCTTCCTCCCAGTCGTCGTCAAAATAGTGTTTTCTCTTTCACTTCTCTGTCATGTTTTGGGGATAAAAACCACAACTAGCTTCCCAAAGTGTCTGCGTCCGGACGCGGCAGAGTGACGTGGTGGTTGGACATGCGCAGTGAACTTTGACTTGGACAAGGTCAAAGTTCATTTACACCGAAGACGTTTTTGTTTTTTGTTTTTTTAAATTATAAAAAAAAAAATATTGTAATTTAAAATCTGCATTAATGTAAGTATTTTGATTTAAAATGAGCAGCAACTACAATTTTTTTCTAAGGAATTTCATGGTGACTAGTGTTATTTTTAGAACGTGTACTACTACGTGAACCACTACTTATCAAATAATAATAATAATAATAATAATAATAATAATAATAATAATAATAATAATAATAATAATAAAGAATGTGATTTGTTCATCCTTTTACAGCCAGTATGGAGTAGTTCGATCTAAGACTCAGCATATAAAGGAAAGCAGAGGAAATGTCTAGCTTGTGTGGAAGCCTTTTCAGGTTCATGACTGTTTTTCTGCAGCTGTATCTAGTCACAGAATCACATTTTACCCACCTTAATATTAGTTTGCGTGATTGAAGATGTCATGGATTAAACCTGCGCCGCTCTGTGTTCACTTAGCCGTGTCTGCTGGGTGACTGGAGAGGAGTGGGAGAGGGAGGGGGAGAGAGCAGCGCAGCAGCGGGCAGCCACCAGCCAGCCCTGAAACCCAGAAATAAAGGCGAACTTAGCTTGCATACGCAAGAAAAAAAAATCTACTTTGGTTATCGACATGGTAGTTCGCACAGACCAACATACCGTTCCGGGGATTTAGACGACAAAGCTGGGGGCGTTTGTGGACTCTACTCGAGACGGCGCAAAACTCAGAGGGAAAGAAAACAACAACACTGGAAAAAAGACGGGGATTACACACAACACTGACAATAAAACAACACTCCGCGACAAGTAGTCTGCCTGGTGCCGAGGGTGAAGTCCGAACCAAAAACAGGAAATATTGGTGAATTTGCATTCTGGTGGACATATTGTTAATGTTCATTAACAAGTAGCGTTTCTGCGTGAACTTTAAACTCAGGAAACAATGAAGACATAGCGAGCAAGAACTCATCAAGTGTCTCGAAGCTGCTAGCCATCCCGCTAGTGTTAGCCTGGCTCTCTGGTAGCGAGCGAATGCAAAGCTAACGCCCGCTAGTGCAGGCAAGTAAGCTAAGTTAGCTGTCGGCTAACGCTAGCTGGCTAGCTAAACGCGATTTTGAGAAACTTTTGGTGTTGTTTCCCCGGAGCCCAAACACTGAAGGATTACTGTGAGAACGGAGGGGAAGGGCAGGTTCCCTTCTGGACTTTTTCCCCTCTACCTATTCTTCTAATATGATGGCTGCGGAGGTCAGCAGTGAGGATACGGGCTCGGTCACGACGGGGACAGGGGTGGCAGGCGGAGGAGGCCCGGAGACGGCCCCTTACCCATACTATCCCAAGCCGAGTAGAGTGCGAGTCACTGATTTGGGACAAGGACCGACACCAGCCCTCCGCCAACATTCAAACACCTCTCCGGACTCACTTCCCGAGATGAGTATGATCTATCCCATGTCTGGGGTGGATGTGGCCGGGGCACTGCTGTCCGCAACAGGGAGTGGCGGAGCAGGAGGTGGACATTCAGTGTTTCAAGGAACAAGCTCAGGGACAGCGGGCGGCATGTGCAGCTCTCCCACTTTGGAGGGTCCAGCTAGTCGGATTTCACCCACATCAACAGGCCCGGATGGGCCCAGTGTCTTCCCCCCACTGCCACCACCTCCTCCTCCCCCTCCAGGCTGTGGGGGGCTCGGCGGCACCATGGATGAAAGCGACATGCAGGATGGGCCGGAATACGAGGAAGAAGAGGTGGTGTTCCCCCTCTCTGCACCTCCCACGAACCAGTAAGTACACTACTACTAAATGACGTCTCGTACATTGACACCTATATGAATTAATATTTTCAAGCATCCTGTGCTTTTTCTGTGTACTTCCTTCCTGCTGTTAACATTTGGCATCTAGTAGACTTGACTACAGCGGTTTCATTAACCACTTGTGCTTCTCACAGTTATCTTCACTTGAAATGTGTGTTCACAGATCACAAACATTGCCTCACATGGTTTTTTTTACAGCCAAAAACCAAACCCCTGTGACAACGAAACAGTCCCACTTATAGACCCATTTCCTCCTCTGCATCTTTTGTACATTTGCAAAGTTGTTCCACTTTTAAAAGAATCACAGTTACTTAATGAAGAGGTTGAACTGGCAGCATAAAGTGCAGTTTTTTTATGATACTTTTGAACCTTTGTTGAAACAACAAAGAAAAGTTTGTTGTTGAATTGAAGCACAAGGTGTAACAGGACAGTAGTTGTGTCTGTTTAATATTTCTACCATTTCATTTCAATAATTAAACAACATGAAATGTGTATTGAGTGTACAAAAGTGCATTTTATTTTACTAGTCATGCTGTGTTTACATGGCATGGACTGTTTTCATGAGACAACCCAAGTAAGGAATAAATATATATGGTAAACACCAACACTTTAATTGATAAACCAACAATGTGTAACAATATCAAAATGATACCAAAATAATATAATTGAACAATATTGCTTTTCATGTGTTTATTCCAGTCAGAGGATATTAAATATACAAGACACCTAAATCAATGTCTGACTCAGTCTTGAGTCAACAATAAGCTGCAGTATGCAAATTCCTATAGCAGGTAGAAAAACTGAATTGGCTATTGTTATTGTGCTTAAATCTGACAGATGTTGTTTAAGAATATAAGCATATCCACCTTGTAGAGGAGTCAATTTTTGCAGTTTTATCAACATAAAGACATCGGCTTTTTAGTTTTATAAGGGAACGATTCCATCAGATCAACAGGTGAACATTTTTTGCTTTTATTTCGTAACAGCAGTACAGAGGGATGGTGAAAAGTCGAGGAAAGAGAGTGAGGGAATGACATGCTCAAATGGTCACCAGCTGGGAATTAAACCATGGACCTGCCGCTCAGGGCATTTGTGCCCATGTGGTATGTGCCCTAGCCACTCGGCTATCGGGTTGGCCTAAGTGAAGTGGTTTGGTGACAAGTCACAGGTGACATGCACTTACTTCAGTCAGGGTGAGGTCAGTTTGTGTCATCAATGTATGCAGCATCTTTATCTGTGCTTTCTCTGTTGTATCCAAAGCCTTTGTTGTCATGCCTGCATCACAGACTTTGTTTTCAACTGGTCACATCCATGTGGAGATGAATTTGATTCCAGGTGTGTAAACACACACTTTCATAGATAGACTAAATATTTAGTGGATGCCCACATATTTCCTTGCCAGCTTTTAAATACTGTACTGTTTAAGTAATCAATTTTTAATAACAAACCAGCAATTACCACTTTGCATTTTTATCTAGAGTAAAGTTAATCAGTTATTTTTTTGGCTGGCTTGTGTTTGGTGTAGTGTCACAATGCAGCCCCATCAAACACCTGTTAATATATCACTGCAATAAGAGTCCAGTAATTTTTTAATACAGTGTGAAGTGCTTTGTCATGCTTCGTGTTTGTGCTTTGCTATACGGTTGTCTATTTAGAACCACTTCACTGGCCTCTGATATAATGGGTGTTGTGTGGCAGAAATATTGTATTTTGTTCGTAATTGAAGTTAAACAAGTGTAAAATATGGCATTTGTAAACCTTTTTAATTGCAGCATGGTAAGTGCACCATAAACATTGTATTTTAGAAACACATCTCTAATTATAGGTCTTTTTATGAATTTATCGGGCATGAACACAAGCACATGCCCAAACCCGTGTGTATGCTGGTGTTGTAATAACCTAAATATGGCCCTCCCATTTGTTACAGTCTCATTAGAGAACTGCTGAGCGTTGTCATTTCTGGCCCTCATACTGTGAGATATGGAAGTGACTGGGCTTGGAGTGTGGATTCAGCTCTTATTTTAGGAGCCACCCTATATCTCCCTGTCAGATTACAGAGGAAAGGGAAGGCCAGTACTTCACCTGCCTTGCCTGTTGTGGTAATGAATGACCCAAACTGGAATTAACTGCACTCATATCACGTTGTTACAGATACTGCTACTGTAGAAGTAGTAGTTTTGTCAAGAAAATTCTGACTTCTTCATAGGTTTACACTTACATTGCAGTTTATCAACTTGCAGGGCTGTCGGTGTCGCAACAGAACAATTATTACATTATAAATAAATGACTATATTTACTATTTTGTTTTTAGTTGCTTAACAATGAGAGACTGTAAGTGAAATGTTTGCTAGTTTCACGAACACACGTAACTGTCGATGTTGGTAAGAGTCAAAATAAATCTACTGTGACTCTCACTGTGCTGTAGCCTCTGATGCTTTACTCAACCAAGGCACATCATCAGCACAAACTTGTCCTCTATGTTGGGTTTATGGCTTTTGTTACTATCTTGTTGTGGTGATGAATGCACTGAAAAGCTGAAGGAAATTTCTTTAAAGTTTGTTTATTATTAGGAAGTGTTTATCAAAATGAGGCCTACTTTTATGACCTTTAGTAACATAGAACTTTGTCCACATCAAGCTGAAGGATGTAGGTTTGTTGACAGATTGTGACACAATTTCTGCTCTTACATTAATCACTTCTTTCTTTTTAACCTTTCAAATTTTACCTGAAGCAAGTGCTTTTATTAGAAAATTGTATTCAACAAACAACTTGTTAAAAAGACATGGTCAAATTCTGAATGCGTATACTTGTATTATTACGCCTGCTGTTGGCCGTATAAGAAAGCTAGCCTAAGGCTCTCCTAAGAGCTATACACATAAACTTAATTCTTACTCCTGCATCACATCTATGCTGTAACCTGTTTAGTAACCTGACATGCACCTCCCCAGAGATGTAATTTTACATTGTGGTTAAGTAGACTGCAACTGTGAGTTGTACTAACATTTCAAGTTTAATAGTAATTATCCAGTGGTGCTGTCCTATACATGATGTCTAATCTAGTATGCAAGGATTAAGGTAAAATGCATCACAGTCATCGGTATAGCTCACATTTTGGTCTGGAGGCAATAAACTAAAAGACTGCCACATTTTATGACATGAAGTCCATTCATCTGTATATAATAATACACCTACACTAATACTAAACATTCATATGTTTTTGCGATGGACTTTTATTGCCCTTCTGTGCCCATAATACCGTATGCTAGTGGCAAATCCGCTATTGGCAGGTGCCATATTCACAGCTGACTGCCCTAACTACCCTGAATGATTCTGAATCTCACTCTGCCCCTTCAGCTGTGTAGCTAGCTGCGTATGCTTTGTATAATCAGGGTCCAAGACTGATCTTGTATTCCTTTGAGTTTTGTTAGCTGCCTGTGAAGCGCATGTTGGAAGAGTAATCATGGAAAACTTTCCCTCTTTTGGAAGTAGTCAGATTGTGTGTGTTGCATGGTGACTGAAAGCTAAACTTGGCAAATGTGCAGAATGTGCTAGAGTTAAAATGTTTGCAAGAATGAGAGAGGGCCAAACAGCAGTGACATTCATTCACACATCTGTACAACATTGTGTCATTCATAAACAAAGGCTGCAGCACCGTGATAAGAATTTCACACTGATGATAGCTGAATGAAGAGGCAAGAGTGAAGATGTCAGGTGGCCCCAACAGTGTGTGTTCCTGCTACCTTTAGAAACCTCTGGCCCTGTGCCTGAGCTTAAACAAACAGCACGTTGGGAAATGAGTCGATGATTTTGAGTTTCCACGAAGATTAGAGGGGATTTTAAGTCATAAAGGGTTTCCCTGAGGAGGTGGTGGTGGAAGGAGGAAGGAAAAAAGGGGAAAGAAAAGTTGGATTTGAAGATCAGTAGCTGTGTGAATGAGTTTACCAGATTTACCAGTTGGCTGTAGAAACCTCTCTGTCACTGTATTGTTAATTTAACACTTGTACCACCTAATTGTCCTTTGTGAAACGGTGGTCAGTGGAAATGATACAAGGATTGTGTCGCATACTTTAATTAGGTTATTCCCTGATGGAGCCTGTTTTCTCGAGCCAAAATGTTACAGCACATTTTTAACACAGCAGTGTTTTATTAATGAAACTGGATTAGTCATTACATAGTTTTGATGACTGGTGAGCATAGAAATTAGTATTAAGCCTGTAATTTCCTGTCATATATTTTTGAAAATACTGCAATACTCCTAGCTGAAAAGCTACATAAACCAGTGTAGGCAGTATTAAACTGTATTTGCACTTTGTCCCACAAATACCCCATCAGTCTCCCAACTGTTATAGCTTGGGATGCACATTCTTAAGCTTAGTTCAGTAGACCCACTGACTGAAATACTGCTTTGAGTTTTATGAATGTAAGATTTGTGTTGTGCATTGATAAAGCAAACCCTATGGTTTCCATGCATTTCCAATGTGTTACACAATGTCCTGTCATGCCCTTCTAATACTCACTCTGCCCTGCCTTTTCTCTCCTGCATCCTGTTTTCAAGACTTCTGAGCCATTCATTGTGGCCTTAACAGGATCCTCAGAAGCATTTCAGTTGTGTTTCACAATACTCAGGATTTCTGATTTGAGTGACTTTTCTCTTTAGTTAGGTTTGCCAGATGATATGTTGTAGACTTTGAATGAGAAGTCTCACAGTGCTAGGCTAGACCTAAGTTCTGTAGTGCTGCAGCTGTGACTTCCCTACCCATCAAGTATAGTAAAATAGTTTCTTTTAACAAAGATGCATATGCATTGTTGCTTTTATTAAAGGAATAATCACTTAACAGAAAGCTAGTTTTCCATTATTCCATTTTCTAAAGATACACTATGTCTTGATATTTCTGTCACTTATTCTATATTCAGTTCAACAAGAACGGTGGCAGACAGTGCTCTTAACTTAATGCCCTGCTTGTAAAATAATCAAAAACTCAGGAGAATATTGTTTGGATAGATGACAGTGAAGCCTATTATCACTGATGTAATGATGTTATTTCAGGGAGGCTGATTCACAGCAGGAAAGCCGAGATGTCGGCTTTGGTCCCTGTGTGTCTGTCTGGGCATTAAAATATGGCTGGTTAGCATTCAGGCTGAGCAAGCCTAAGGATGCGTCGATGGTTCTTCTCCATCTGTCCAGCTGTATGGTTTAGGTCTGCCCCATTGTGCTGTCACTGTCTCTCCGTGAGTGAGGTAACAAGCGCTGGCAGTTCATCATGTGCAAACTGAAGCATCTTAACAGAACCTGAATCCTGTTCAGAATCTACTTATTGAAATTTTCGTTCTTGTCAAGTCTTTAAAAGTAGTTTATTGACAAAAGCGGTTTTCTGCCATTCATTGTAGTATTAAAATACAATTAGCCATTTTAATTGTAAGTTAAGGACCAATACCCAGACAAATATCACACTAACATGAATAGCAACTAAGGTAATTAGCTATTAAACCTAAACTATGGACATTCCGTTGTACTGGAGAGTTACAGGTCTTTCACCACATACTTTATGACTGCTCTATGACATTTCCCACTCATTCTTCATTTCACTGCTAGGAAAAAACGTTTGCTTCTTTCAGGAGGACTGTTCTGGAAGTTGTAGAGGCCAAAGTAAAAACACAGCACTTAACGGTAACTGAAGATGAACATATTGTTGAACTGGTAAAGGTTATAGAATACAGCAGTTATCATTTTATTAGAACTTGCTTTAATATGTTGAATGGTAGATATAGAATAACATGTCAGTTCTCACTTTGTTGTGAGCATCCACTTGCAAAAATGACAAATGTGACTTTGGAACATTTAAGTGGTTTTGTCATGTTTGTTAACAGTGTGGCCAAGTCATCATTTGTTTATGTCATCGGCAATTGTTCCTTGCCAATGCCTGTTGTGTCAGAGAGGCAAAAGAAACTAATATAACAGAAAACACGAATGAAACATTTGATTTGGTATTTGTAGGTCGCAGAGCCTAACAAATTAGATTATTTTACGACTTTGGAACCAGACTGAAAATGGTAACGCTATCAGAGTTCATCCCAATTCACAGCAGTTGTCAGTCATCAATTTTCCATCTTTTTCTGTCTTTTGTGGAAACATGAACACACGCATATGAGTGGTGAATGGATCACAGTTTGCATGGGAGTTATTTGCGTGGCTAGTTAGTACATAAACCCAAACAGTGTTTGCATTAAAAGCTCGGGCATTTTAGAATATTTGGTGTGAGGTTGAAACAAGATTAACATATTTAGTGTGAAGAAGCTGTACATCACTGTGTGTTTTGATCTTTGAACACAAAGCCAGATGTATTTATAATACTATTTAAACTAAGCCACAAGGTCACATGGCTGTCTGGTTTGTTTCCATTATGCATGTCTGTGTAGTTGAGTGCTCATGGGCAGCGGATAAGTGTGTATTCATACAGTTGTCTGTGTGTGCAGATATGCCACTCCCTACCCTTGCTGTCCCAATGCTTGAAAAGCCAATAGGCAGCGTGCTCACGATGCGTGGTTTTATGAGAGAGAAAGAGAAAGTCAGAGGAGGGTGAAGTGGGAGCAAAGACCACAGGGCTACAGTCTGCCTCAGCAGCCGAAAGATCAACTTGTTTAATTCTTCAGAGCAACTTCTACAGGATAACGGAAATAGACATGATCATCCAATTGTTATCAAATTAGTTCTTCAACTAAATACATGTGAGGCAGGCTGCATCTCTGTTCTCCTGTTCATCCCTATTTCATGGACGTTGCTCATTGACCCTGGCTACGGGAGATGATTGTATCAGGGCAGCAACAGGGTCACATCATCATGCCTTATATGGATTTAGAGCTGCCTTCGCTCTGTTTTCCACATCGGAGCTCACAGTTTTTGCCCGGCCAGCAGCAGTATCGGTGGAGTGGGTGCACATTGTGAGACCACGGGACACAGAAGTGAGATGCAGCAGAGGGTGAACTCGGCGTAAGTGGGGCATCAAATCACCCTGCAACTCTTACCTTGCCTTCCCTCAGTGGGCTGATAGAAACAGCAGACAACTCTTGCCCGTCAATAGTTTTTGTTTTGGAAATTCAGTTTAATTGTAGTTGTTTAGATATTGTTTGTTGAAAATGAAAATGGGTCGCACCATTTGGTCATAAAGTCATGTTGCGATTCTTGTGGATAATATTGTGACAGTGATTTAGAAAAAAACATTTAGTCTGAGTATGCTGTCTTGTTTATCAAGGAAAATGGACATGTTAATTATAGTTTTGGAATACCTAGTTCTCAGCTTATGAGTCTCAAATACTAAATCTACAGACTTCCTCTCCAAATTCTTTATCAGAAATATTTGTCCCAAAGATGCTCAGTATGCATAGTAAATAAAAAATGCAGAAAATGGACGTCATTGCAAGTCACAGAAACAGTCCACTGACATACGCACACATTATTTTCCAGTTTCTGAAAACAATGGTGCAAATACTGAGGATCCTGATTAAGAGCTGAATTAGTTTATTAATTTAATTGACTTGATTTGAACAAATTTGTATCAAGGAAACCTTGTCTGCCTAACCTGATGTGATATGATCGGCCAGTAGTTTTACTTGAGAAGACTCCTCACTTGGCTCAGCTGAATCGGCAGAAAGCCAGAAATACTCATTTTCAAAATGAAAAATCTTTTTCCTTCTTGACATTCTGTGGCAGAGCGCAGGCAGTGGCGTTAAAGTCTGTTTTTCTGCCACCATGCCAGCTGAAAGTAAGAAGCCAATATTTGAAAATTTTGTTCACCGATTTTGTGTTTCGCTAACATGAGTGGCTCGCACAGGTGAACCTAAATAATTTGTCACCTGTGCAAGCCAAATGCTGTGGAGCTTCGCATAGGTTGACTACCCATTGAGCATCAGCTGTCTGGTTAGCATCCATTTCCATAGTCATGTGACCAAGGCTGATTGGTCATCTCTTTATTATTTCTATGACAAATGAGCAGACCGTGCACGCAATCAGAGCACAGGTTGTTTTGTTTACAAACTTCTCCTTGCGGTGCTTTTTTTTAAAAAATTGAATTGCAATGTTTTGTCGTATATCATTGCACAGACTGACGACGTGATTACAGTTGTGATTAGGTTGTTCGTGCTAAACCATTTGTGGTGTATGCTTAAAGTTAATTTACTGCTGAAAGGCTTTTTTCTATGTGAGATCTTTCTTCCAGTTTTGACTTTTCACTTGGAAATCACAGGAAATTCACTGTAATTTTTTGTGTCTGTTTTGCTTGGAAAATCTTCTCTTGATTGTTAAATAGTTATGCAAGTTTAATGTTACGTAATAGAACATTAATGGAATATAATTAATGTTCCAATGATATCTAACCATCAAATTTGACCTACATATCAGATCCTATACATAGAAGTCAAGTAAAGTTGTAATATATCTGTAACGACATGGTGTACTATTGTTGCTGTGTTTGAGAATGTTGGTGAGATTTTTGCTGGGTATTAAATTTGTGTGTTAAAAATATGTTGTACTCAGTACCCCCTATGGAAAATCTGTAGCTCCACTGAGGCGCATTGCTAATGCACACTAATGCAATGTTTCATTACTTTTTGATAGTAATGAGGGCTGACAGTATGCCTTTGGAGATGTTTGAGTACAGCTGCATCCATCAAGACAGAAGAAGATGAAGAAATGAGACATACGCCAGAGAGAAAAAGCTCACAAAAGAGCATAATGGGAGACAGACAGAGGGAGAGAGAGACCAGGTACAGCTCACTCAAGACAAAGCAATCTCTGTCTGTCTGTTTATTCTTAATTCCCCTAAAGACCTAGCCCCAGCAAACAGAAGAAAATACAAAAAAACATTTTATCATATTCTTCTGGCATGTTGTAACAATAAAGCCATTCATAAAATGGATAGGCACAAATAATAGAATGTCTGCTTACTTGAATTTATAATTAACCCTAATTTAATTTTAATATCACTATATTACACAGTAACAAAAGAGTGGACAATGTACGAGCAATCAATTAACTTTCACTGATTTAACGACCTATTTTCTTCTACCCAGTATGCACGGATTGTCTTTTCAGTACAGTTGGTCGATACAGATGTGATGTCATTTTTGGTTCCAAATTTTTCTGAAGACTGACATTTGCATGTCATAGCTACACTATTTTTGCAGCAAGTTCACATTTGGATGACACACCTTGCAAGTTGAGGATTTAAATGTTCTCTAACAGGATACAGACTGATTTATTCATTGACTAAGATCAGTCTGTTGATGTTATTGTCCATCATTTCCATTATCCATTTTTAAAACACCTAGTGATTCCTCCTGTGGGGATCATACACCATGTTTATGCTGGTATGGCTATTTTCCAGGGCTGTCTCCACTTATGACCCCAATCATGAGTTAAGTGTACATTAATGACCCAAACAATCCGTTTACTGTTTAGCCTGGAGTTTATTTATATTGCTGCGTTTATATTACTGTATAAAAGCCTATCTCTATGGAACAGCTGTTCCCCATTTAATTAAAACATTAATTACCTAAATGCTGGCATTCATGCATGTGTAATATACTCTCTCTTTTTTTCTTTCTGACATTACAGCCCAACTTAAGCTTTGTGTGTTCCATTTGATTACTGATATAAAACAACCTCTTTAAATATTTGTGCAGTGAAGGAAAACTATAAATATACAAATATTCATGTGTCCATGTGTGGGAGTAGTGTGTCTCCTCAGTCTTTTCTTTCAGTTCTCCAAAATATGTTGACAAATTTGTTCTTCTTTGCGTAGTTTCTCTGTTAAATGCCTCTCATTCCAGTTGGTAGGAGAAAACTTTGTTTGCTTTGTGTGCTTCTGAGGACTTCATGATGATACAGGCTGGTTTTAATGATTGTATCTAAATTAAAAGCTATAAACTGTGGTTAAACATTTCAGGTATAATACAAACAGTATATCGCTCCAGTGCTGTTGGAGGCCTTGTGATGCAATATTTTCAAGGCCTGCAGCTCTGTATTTTGTCATCTTGCCCAACTCACTAAGCTTGGGCATGTTCGTTTTCAGCAGTGTGCAGTGATATTGTTCTTGACAATATGACACAATTAGCTTAGCAAGCCTTATAACTAACACATGTAGACATTATGGTGTTGACAATAAGGGTGATGGTGTCTGCTAACTCACCTAAGCAGTTTATAACACATTTTGTTTGGGTGACATCATTAACAGGTTGTTGTGGCTTAAATGGTGTAGAAAGCAGTCTTTTTCCCTGCTTGAGAGTTGTCACAATACAACGCAGAACAATAAGTTGACTATAATATATTTGCTATTTGCATTAGTTAGCCTTTGTTTTCAGCTGGCCATGAGGGAATAATATGCAAATGATATATGCCTTATCCTGAGTTGAGCGTCAGTTGTGAAGAAAACCAAGACATCACTATGCGGCTCGCTGTTCATGTACTGACATGACAGGGCATTCCTAAAGCTGATAGTAGCACTGAGTCGTATCACCACTATCGTGGCTTATGTTCATAGTCTCATTTCTTGTCCATTTTAACCATTCATATCCCATGTTATCATGGGTGGTGAAATGTAAAAATTGGGTGTTGTAGCTCATAACACAAAACTATCGGGCAAATCTATGGGTGGATGCATTTCAAGTTTCACATAATATCAAATGATTTTATTATATCTTATTATGTCTTCACTTGTGAAACGTGGTGTCCCTGTTAGATGTACAGTAAATGAAATGAATAAGGCTAGTTACATATTGCAAATGACCTCAAGGCAACATACAACAACAACTCCACGTGACTGAGCTTGCTGTGCTGAGAAGGAAATTATAGTGTGCAGCTTGTGCAACAAATGGCAAACTAAAGCAAACATGCAGTGACGTACAGTAGAATGAATGTTGATAATCAATACTGGATTAACATATACACTTGATAATCACGGCAGTTTTATGGTCTTTATGTACGTGCTTGATTCAGCCACCAAATGAATGGCATAACAGGGTTTGTATTTCAGCCTGTGTATGCTAGGTAAAATATGACATGTAACATTTTCCCATCCATGTTATCAAAACTGAAATTGGTCCTCAGCTTTACCAGGGCTTCCCTCTTTTGTTCAAAAGTGTACAGATGTCAACAATTCTCCATTCTATAAAATATACTTTTGTTCAATCATAGATACAAGGCAGAGAAGACAAAATGCTTGTACAGATTTATCAGACAAAAAGGGATTTTTCAGGGCAGAAGGAAAAAAAACAACCAAACACAACATTTTCTTGACTACATTCCTAGGAGCTAATGTTAAAACCACCATTATAGTTAATTGTTGTTGCTGTTTAGCTGCGAGTTTCCCCTTGTTTTACACGCCATGGTAATCTTGTGAGATGGTAATCAGGTTGATTTAACTTCTTTCTATAACTTTTTGTGTATTTACCCTATTTGCGATAATATATATATTTTGAAGGTTTTGCTGTCGTTACACGACTTTGTTTTCCCATCGAATGCTCCAAACTACAAATCATATTTGTTAGTGTAACCAGTATGTTCAGCCCTTATTTGATTAATTTTATTTAAGTGAAAACTAGAATCTCCTAAACTGGTAGTCGGCCACGTTAACAATCAAAAATTGATTAGTTGGTAGGTACATGCTTTCCTATGGCTGATAAAACCGTTTATATCCACTCGCACTGTTTACTGCAAATTACACAGCAATGTTTATGCATGATAATGTGAAAAAATAAAACCAGTGGTCACTTGTTCTTAAGCTTTTTCGAATAGAGGTGTGATAAACATTTTGTTATTTTAAGACACTTGGTTTAAGTGGGAAGACGGCTAAGGTCATATTTTGCTGCACAGACCATGGACCTGTAGTTGTTTAGTTTAGCTGTTTAGTTTAGCTGTTTAGTCTTTCTTCAAATTTGGCATTCATTAAAGTGTTCCTGAATAAGCACATTTGAAGACCTCGTGGTGTAGAATGAACAAACACACAAGTGTATGCAGAAATAAATGCAGAACTTTGAGTACACCCTCTGATGACTGGATTTACACAGCTTGGTCCATAGTGGACCCTCTCATTCTTGTGGATTTGGAAAATTTAACGCTAGCCTTACAGAGTAAGAATCCAAAAATATAAACACACAAGAACTTAAGTGATAGGGATGGATTTCCTTTGGTTATAACTAATTCTTGAAAGCTCTTAATCCAACCCTAGTGCAGCCCAAGCAACCAGAGCGAGACAGTTTGGAAAGAGCATCTCCATTTGTTTCCATGGAGTCTCTGGTGCGGTTTGTTTTTGGTCTGAAGGCACGCTGACCAACCACAGTATTTTATGAAAGTAGGCATGTGGTTTTAGCATGAATTCAAAAGCCAAACTAATAATATATTTGTCTGCTGTTTGTAAACTCTTAGGGAAGTGATCCTTTAAATATGTACTTCATATTTAATGACTAAGTGATGTATTTATTTCTGTAACTCATTTAGTGACCACTGTAACACATTTGGACAGAAATGTTTTCTTCAGTTCATTTTTCTCCGCCTGTCATTATTATTAATATGCAATTGATTCGACGCCTAACACTAATAATGCTTACTGTCATTGTTGTCTTAATGAGCTGTTTGTACTACCAGAAAATAAAAACATGCATATCAGAAGTAAGATGTGCTGATAATAAAGCATGGCATCCCCCCCCAAAAAAAGTCCAGTCAGTGTGTTACATCTCAGTTTGTACAAATTACTTTTTACTTTCCTCTGGACAAGGGCTAAATGTCAATTTTTGCATTCTAATTTGTTGAAGTCCTTAAAGTGGTGCATTTAAAACCTTAATGTTAACACACTGTTTGCTCTTTTTCAGTCAGCAGCATATGTTGCCATTTTTCTGCTTTTCACTCTCAAGAGCCAGATAAAGGCTCGCTAATGCCTTTCTTGGACTTGTGTACCACATGCTATCCTGCAGCGACATTAGCAGCAGGCTGTCTGTCAGCGTCAGGTTGTTAATCTGTTTGAATCTTAATTTTTGTTGCATTAGCACACTCTCCCTCTGCAAATGTGCATCATTTGGGCCAAATAAGTGATACGGTTTATTATAGGCAAAACAGTAGCATGAGCCGCAAACTTACAAGAGTGAGGCCCACTTTTTATGGTTTTATTGGGCTGCCATATGAATATGTGCAAATCTGGATTTAATGTTTTATTGTACTGGTACATAGGTTGATAACATATTCTTCTAAAAATGTCATAAACTGGATGTAGTACATCAGGAATGGGCTTTGGAGTTGGTAAACAGAAAATCAGGAAAGAGAGCAGAACTCAGATAATCCAGCAATTCCTGTCAGTGATAATATGCAGTGTTTAGCCCTGCCTGTCTCGTAGTTGCTTAAAGCAGTGAAACCATTACCTGACGGTTACGCTATTTCTTCAGGTTGTGTTGTGGCCCTTTCTTCACTTAGGTATGCTTTTGATGATCTTGTGTTGTTCAGGTAATTGGATTCAATCTTTTTTTTTGACTTGATTGAAGAGAAGCTGTAGTTGAAGTTTGTATCCCAAATTTTATTTGGATTTTTTTCTCATTATATAGAAGGTGGTATGTTCATATGTATGTGTGATCATAAATGTAATAAATTGCTTTATGCTGTTATCATTGGAACCTAGCTGGTTTGTAGGATAATGAGTACAGTTCTGCCTTCTACCATTCCTATCACGGTCATCTGTCTTGCCCTTTTCACTGTTCTATTCCCCGTAGCATTTTCCCAAGCTTCCACAGCCCCTTAAGGGCTGTTTGGCTCTACTCTCAACTGCACTCAATTGCCCTATTCAATTCTCTTATCACCAAAATCTACCCCAAAGTCCACTCATGGACACTCTCTCTCTCCTCTTCAGCAAGCCTCGCAGCCTACTACATGATAGCAGACTTCATCATCACATTTTCTTTACAAGTAGAGACCTGTACTCCCAAAACCAGATGGGAGCCATTTAGGTCTCCTGTGAAAAGAGCTACTGCACCACCTCATTCATCCTCTCACCACTGGATGTTTTCCCGTCACTACCCTCTGTTCTGAGAAGCACCGGTGGCCTAAATTTGGAAAAGCATGTTAATTTTTTACCCCAGCTGGCAAGGCCCTGTCAAGTTCAGCCTCTCCTGCTGAAATTTTAACCAGTTTTGTTCTTAGGTCGTCTGTTTAATTCAGAAAGCAAGACTTAACTGGAGTGGCAAAGACTCAAAAAGAAAAACATTTGCGTTAATGTTTTTATGTGCCTTTCCTTTTAAATTTGTTTTTAGAATGTACTGTCAGCAATAAAAAGTCTTAAAGCTTCATGTCTATATAATATTGTTTTCATAATACATTATTCTGTCACTATTTTCTGACTGATCATTTACTTGTTTACTTTGCTCCCATAGCACGTTGTCAGAACTTTTGTGAAAATGATAAATAGCAGTGAGCTTTCAAGGTTAAATTGGAAATTTAGTGGAATGTATGACCTAAACTAAACCGATGAAGGTGCTTGTTTGTTATGTATTTAACCTCTGTTAAGAGTCTCTAATGTCTGTTGACCGCTCAGAACAGCAAGTCATGTCTCCCACTGTCTTTGCCACAATTTTTGTATTCATTGTAAGCGGTTATTTATTTCAAGAAATAAGCACTTAACAGAAAATGTGTACAATGGAGCCATTTTACACAACATTATAGCATAACCATTCATGAAGGTAACTTTATGATCTATTTAATGATTTATGGAAATCTGTATTTGCCAGTTTAATTAGGTTATTGCTCTAGGAATACAGTTCCTTTTAATTACACTGCTTGATTTTTCACTGTTTTGCTGTATTATTTCATGGCTATACATTGGAACGCTTTGTGTGCACAGACTGTATACAGTGGCCTAACAAACCGTCAAACTGTGTCAGCCATGTAATTATTTCCTCTTGTCTGTCTTCTCACAGGTGGTACCATGGCAAGCTAGACCGAACCATTGCTGAGGAGCGTCTGCGCCAGGCCCGGACTCCTGGCAGCTACCTCATCAGGGAAAGTGACCGCCGGCCCGGTTCCTTTGTCCTGTCTTTCCTCAGTATGACCAATGTGGTCAACCACTTCAGGTATGACCGACAAAGTCCATGCAACAAGCCAAAATAATTTTATCTCAGTGACGGGCACAATCTGAATCTGCAGCAGGAGCGTGAGAACTTGAGCGAGAGAGAAGTACATTTTTGTAAAGACCTATTCAGGTGTTTCAATCCAAATGAGTTAGCACTGGAATTAACTGTCTCCTTTTGTGTCCTGACCAGGCCGGCACAATGGTGACAAAACATTTGTTGCTATAATTTACTAGGAAACCTTAATGCTTTCATTCAGGGGGTTGACATGAAATGGAAAAACCATCAAGGTCTTTTGTGTGTTTAACATACTAGCTACATAGCATGGGATTGCTAACACCCTACAAGTGAGACTACTTTGTGGGCAGAGTAATTGTAATAATTTGACTCACCATGAACTGTTTCATCTCAATCACAATAAGCGGGCAGCATGCCCTCCTCCGGTAGGAGATAAGGAAAGGGGAACTACAGAAGTTATTCATTACCTGCTAACGAAAAGGGCAGAAAGCCACAGACTGCAGCAGGAGGGCAACCTTAGAGTTGAATCGATGTGCAGAATTGGTGTTGGATGTTAAGGTTTGAAAAGGTAGTTTCTGCATGCCTGGCATGCTGTTGCAAGCTGCTTCAGTCTATTTGGGTCACAAAGACAGTACAAAGTTTGAGAGATGTTTTTCATAATTCATACTGACTTGAACCCTTGGATGTCTGCTACAACCCACGACTCTGTCTGGGTACATATGTTGGTGTGTGACTCAGAAGACTTTCATGTTTTCTTTTTCATGCAATGTGTGTTGGTGGACCTGATAAAAAAGAAAAAGGGCAACACACTTATTCCTTATATCTGTGGGTATTTTACAGCCTTAAAGTCAATAAAACCAGACTGGCGTTGCAATCTGTCCTCTCCCAACAATTAAATGTTATGTATTAAGTACGAGAAGACATTAGCTCTGTAGCTCACAAACAAAAGGTGAATATATTCTCTTTTAGATCAAGGTCAAACAAAGTAACGTCTTGTACTTGAAGGAAACTGAACATACTTTTTGTTCTTTTTTTTGCAGTGGCTTATTTGAAGAGTGATCATTGCCCTTCTTTTTCTCTTCAGATAGATATTGACAGTATTTGAGACATTTATGGATTGTGGTACAGATGTGTAGGCGTATTTTGCTGTAGTTGATATAATCTATGTTTTATTTGCAGTGTAGGAGCGGTGATGAAAAACAGTGTTGACGCAGTTCATACAGACGATTTAATGTCAAATGAATGAAAGTTAAAGATTTTCAATTGCCATCACTTCACTATGATTAGCCTGTATTAAAAATAACTATGCCACTGCTTATCATTGTTATGTTTTCTGTCAACAGGATAATCGCCATGTGTGGGGACTATTACATTGGTGGGCGGCGGTTCTCGTCTCTATCGGATCTGATCGGTTACTACAGTTATGTGTCTTGCCTACTAAAAGGAGAGAAACTGCTATCACCAGTGGCACCTCCAGAGGTAAGACTGACTCTGGGGCTATATGAAGTACACAGCACATTCTATAATCTTGTGTTAAAAAAAGAAATTCCACTATTTGTGAAATTTCACTACTTTCTTCCACTGTCCTGCATTTTTTCTAAACTCTTTCCCTTGCATGTGTAATGTAGCATTACATGTTTTTACCCCCCTCATCTTAGTTGCTTTTTAGAATACACTCTGTGAAATGCACCTTTTCTAAATGTTATGAGTAACTCTGAGTAGGCCAAGGGTGTCTTTCAAAACTTCAGACCTTTTTGTATCTCCTAAAAGCATGAAAAATGTGACAAGTATGCATAATGAAACCTAAAATGTTACGTAAATGTTCTTTGATCTAATAAAATGTGTGAGGGTTGAAAGATGTGTGGAAATAGGCGCCTTTTTTAAGATAACCCCAAGTTAGACTGGATTCCTTTATTCAACCACTTGCTCATTGTACAGGGGAATATTTTCACATTTTCCTTTTCCCTTTTTTCTTTTGCCTTCAGGCAGTATTCAGAACAGTTTAAGGCAAAGCCAGAGCTAATGCTAATTATGTTTTTTAGCCAAGTATGATATCTCCCAGTGGGAGGTGTAGTAGAATACTTGATTTTGTGAAATAATTAGGAGATTTAACATGAATATAATTCTGGAAGGTCAAGGCTGAGAATGAGGTTTTTATTCTCTGTGTACATGTTTCCACAGCCTGTAGAGGACAGGAGGAGAGTCAGGGCCATACTTCCATACACCAAAGTGCCAGATACTGATGAGATCAGGTAGGTACCCGTGTAACCTGTGGAAAACAGACTTTTCTTGCCTAGTACTTGCAGAGTAACATCTTCATGTCCAACCAAAACATAGTCTTTGCCTGTATTAATCACAAACGCATCCTAGTTTCCCTTTCATTTTATGCAACGTTTCACAGCAGTCTGGAAAGCACATCAACTGACTTGTTATTGAAAAACACTCTTGTCTCTGTTATTAAGCTGCAGTAGGCACACTTACTGATGATCCCAGCCATCCTTCATTTCCTAGATCTGATAAACATCTGTCTGAAGTCAACCTCAATGCTGAACTTGCCAGCGAACTATTGGCTTAACTGGATAGATAGACATTCAGCATTTACCCCAAATGTTATGAATCAGAGGAGACACCTGCTGGTGCTGCTTTGGTATTATAATCTACACTACATAAGTATAGCAAGTCTGTCTACTCTGCTTGCTGATCCCAAGTACCTTTCATACATTGTGGCCAAGATAATAGCGTGCTGATAGTGTAGTGAAACTGTGTAACAATTTAATACTTTTTCTTCATATTTTCCTCATTATACAGTCTGTCCAGTGCTGCATTTAGCTGTTGTTTCCTTTTGATATAATTTTGACATCAATGCGTTTTCAGCTTCCTGAAAGGGGACATGTTTATTGTTCACAATGAACTGGACGATGGCTGGATGTGGGTGACCAACGTTCGCACAGAGGAGCAAGGGCTCATTGTGGAGGATCTTGTTGAGGAAGTGGTAAGTACAGCACAACATGGGAAGGCCATATCAGTTCTTGTAATTTCTATGGAATATGGACAGAATTGATAGTGGCATCTGCACAGTGAACTTAGTGTTGTGTGGATTAAAGAAGTAACCAGTATGTGTTTTTTACAATATATCATACCAAAGTGGCAATAGCCTAGCACCCATAGTTGTAATGTAATATTGTGTAGAAATAGACATTACCATTTTTGCAGTCATTGGTGTGTTGACATATTTCTGTTTCTGGTATGTTTCAGGGCCGGGAAGAAGATCCACATGAGGGAAAAGTGTAAGCTGCATTGCACTGAACTGACTTTTCTCCATGTATAATATCTAATCGATTGGGAACATTTCAAAGTAACATAGAAAAGTTCAATTTCAGAAAAATCCATTTCATCAGTTACAATGCTCCATGACTCAGTAACCTTAAAAAAAGAAAGTGCTTACTTCCTTTGTACTTGGAGGCAACATGTCATTACAGGATAATATCTACCTTGACAGTTCAGCCTCATTGTTTGCATCTACACACACACAGCCTAGTTTGCTTTTTCCTTAAGATGTAAATGATGTTTTTATATTTGCTGTAACAAGCAGAATAGCATGAAAGTACATTGTTTACTTTTTGAATCAGTATTTTGTCTTCACTTATGACCTTCAGCGTTGGCAAACCTTCAAGCATGCCACATGTAAATTAACTTACAGTCATATTCAAGCTCATGCTTTTTGATATATTTATATAGAGAAATAATGAATTTTGCAATCACTGAATAGTCATTTTACTCTGATGAATGTCCCGAACAGAGATGTTTTAAAGATTTTCCTGATAAACATTTCTGCATTGAGTGTTGATTGAGTTAACTGAGTCTCTCTCCTTTCCTTCTGTTGTTCTTGCTGGATCTCCTGCAGCTGGTATCACGGAAAGATCACCAAGCAAGAGGCCTACAACCTTCTGATGACAGGTACCATTTCTCTTTGCTTTTCATTAGGCTAATGTTATTAATCACTGGACACATTATCATGGATTCTTTTTGTCAGAAAAGCATTGTGGACATCAAAGTCCATTGATCAAAACCTGTCTCTTTTTTGCTCTGCCTTGAATTTCACAGTCGGCCAGGTGTGCAGTTTCCTAGTCCGGCCATCAGACAACACACCTGGGGACTACTCCCTCTTTTTTCGCACCAATGAAAACATCCAAAGGTTTAAGATCTCCCCCACCCCCAATAATCAGTACATGATGGGGGGGAGGTACTACAACAGGTATGTCTGCCAATGTGCTAGCCTTACAGTTAACAAATATGAAGGACAATTGCATGCTAATTGTAGCATTTTGGAATTTGTGGCAAGTACTTAATAGTAATGTGTACTGTGTATTAGCTAGCAGTTACTAATGCGCTCCATCTTTTGCTCTCTCGTCTCTCTGGCAGTGTTGATGACATCATTGACCATTACAAGAAAGAACAGATTGTTGAAGGCTACAACCTAAAAGACCCAGTTTCAGTGCAGGTAAGCACAGTTGTATAGTATCATTTTCGAGTGTGTGACTGTATATTGTTGACTGAATGGTTTGACAGTTGGCGATGTAAGCAGTTTGTTAAGGCTAAAATGCTAAGATTGTTAATGTCCTCACTGGCATGTTAAGTGTCTGGATTTTGATGCAAGCTTGTCGCCAGTTTAGACAAAGAAGAAAAGAGAAAGCAGAGACTGTGCAAATGTCTCTGAATTGTAAATATATATTTTGAAGAATATATGTCGCTTCAAACCTTTACTTGTTTGTTTTCTTCAAACTCTAGACTTTCTACAATTTCTCTGGAGCAAGAAACATAGCACTCAATTTAGAAAAGAAATGTAATGTCAGCTGGCCTTTGGAATAAATGGAATTACCTTGCCTTTGTTGTTATGTCACCGTTTGATTTGTTTTTGTGTTTACTGTAGCACCAGGAACAAGTACTTACTGACACAGTGGATGGGAGAGAAATTTATAACACTATCAGACGGAAAACAAAAGACGCTTTCTACAAAAACATTGTCAAGAAAGGCTACCTCCTGTTCAACAAAGGTACATATGGCATTGGTCTCGTGTGGCACTATCAATAATGACGTTCAGGAGCTTCGTGTAATGTCTTGTATGTCATTATATCAGTCTATCTTGTGTTTAGGTCAGTCAGGATATAAACTTTTTCTGGTCCCTCTCACCTTTAGGCAAAGGCAAACGGTGGAAGAACCTTTACTTCATCTTGGAGGGAAATGATGCACAACTCATTTATTTTGAAAGTGAGAAGAGAGCCACAAAACCCAAAGGGCTGATTGACCTAAGTGTGTGCTCTGTGTATGGTGTGCATGACAGTCTGTTTGGCAGGTAAGACATCAAAATACTATTTTTTTGTTTTTTTTGTCTAATTTTGCATAAAAATGCTGTGTGACAGTAATTATCTGGATACCACATAGAAGAAAATCATAGTAATGGGTATAGCATATGATACAAAGTAATTTAAATATGTTCTTTTCTGCTTACCGTTATCAGGCCAAACTGTTTCCAGATTGTTGTCCAGCACTTTAGCGAGGAACAGTACATATTCTACTTTGCGGGAGAGGCTCCAGAGCAGGCACAGGTAATAGAAGAATCAGTTTTCCCTGTCAAACACATGTACGTTTGCTTTGTTCAGGCGCAGAGTTCAGAAAAAACTGAAACTGATTGTTCTGCTTCAAAAAGCATTGCTTGCAACAATGTCAACAGCTGCTCATAGTTGCATTAACCCCCAAATGCATACCTTGGGTACAATTTTACTCCCTATGTAATGTCCCTTGCTACTCCTCCTATTTGTCTTGTTCTAGATTAATTTTAAAATATCATTTCGAATGAATGTATGAACTGAATGAACCCAAAATTGACAGCTGCATCTGAATAGTAAATTCTGTGTTGAGTGAATCATAACAGACCAATGTGAGGTGAATATACAATGTAAAAGTTTCTAGGGTCCCCAGTGAGCTTGTTATGTAATAAACTAAGTTTTAAAAAACACAGTAATAGGTATTCTGGATGAAACATTCTATTGAGCAATGTTGTAACTTCCACTTTGACCTCATGATGGCAGTGCTGTCTTGCTGTTGCAGTGTTCAAACCCAAATCTGATGATACAGGGGTGACAGGCTCACTCTGGCAGTAAAACAATGCGGCTGCAGCTGGATTACAGGTTTAGTTTAGAGTAGTATTTTTGTTCAATACTGATCACAACACCTCTGCAAATGAAGATGCACAATCACATTTTTGTGTGATTCATGAATTAGGTCATTTAAAAAGCGGAACTGACACATGAAAATAAACAGGCACAACAGTCAAGATCCAGTTAACAGAGAAGCTTGGAATGACGAGGGAATCTCAAATAGTCTGAACTGCCTCATCGCTACTCCTACAAACATAGAAATAGTTTCAGAGGACAGATTTCTGACTTGGGAAGCCAGGAGATCTCACAAATGCACTTAATTCTGTAAAACTTAACTTTCGGCTACTTTAGCCACAGCTGGAATAAAGAGAAGAGCTATCATGACTTTTAAAAGCTGATGGATGCTCTATAAATCTTTAGTTTGTCCAGATTCAGAACTGCTGCAGCTGAAACTCGCAAAATTGCTAGATCTGTCCATTTGCACTCTTTGGGAAGTAACAGTGGGCTTTGTGCAAGATAAGACAGTATAAACATAAAATATTTTTAATCTACAATGAGAAATATCAGTTTATTTGGAAAACATAAAAATTCTTCCAATATCTATGAATGATTTTGACCATTTCATAAATACCAAAACTATAGTTTGGGAGGTGTGTTGTGCTTCATACTATGCTCTGACAAGGGTACAAACTATTTATTTTAATATATGGCTTATTTTCCTATGCAAGTGCAGGGTTACTAATACATTTCAGCTTTCAGGTAACAGAGGGCCACTAGGTTGTTGGGTATAGATTTTCAGGATCACTGTAAATGAAAAAAAGCCAGGTGATTTATTCCTTTCACTGAAGGAACTAGTTACTCGCAGTGCTGACATTTGACACAAGTTCTTACAAAAAAGAACCAATGACAACTGCATGTTTCAGATGTTCTGACTGTGCTTTGTTTTTGCAGGATTGGATGAAATGCCTTCAAACGTTCTGTAGTAACCTAAGGAAAACCACTCAGCCCACCTCCAACAAGAGGCTTAGACAGGTACATAGACCATCAGCCAAAGTGTGTTTATGTAGACAGAGTATTGCAGTAGATGATTTCATCAAACAATTTTTTTAAAAAAGTATTAATTACTCTGGCGAACAGCAATGAGTAATTGATGAAGCAAAATTTGAAGTAATTGTGTTATCAGAAGTAGATGAATTCTCCAAAGTAGTACATAACATCAGCAAAATTCATGCATACATTTTGTGCTAAATCCTTCATTTTCTATCAGGTGAGCAGCCTGGTGCTTTACGTGGAGGAGGCCCACAAGCTGCCGGGGAAGTATTTCACCAACCCCTACTGTAACATCTACCTGAACAGTGTCCAGGTTGCTAAGACGCACCCGAGGGAGGGGCAGAACCCCGTCTTTACTGAGGAATTCATCTTTGAGTAAGTTTGTCATGCTTGTGTATTTTTCTCCTTTGGATTTCCCTACTGTTCTTTCTCTATATATATATATATTCCATCCAACTGATGTTTTCGTAAAGCTATATTGCTTAGAATTACAAGATGTGTCTCTCTGTTATTTTAGTGACTTATCCAGTGAAATTAACCGATTTGAAATCAGCCTGAGCAACAAAACAAAAAAAAGCAAAGAAAGTGACATCCGTAAGTATATTTGTAAACTTTAAAACAAATGTAATCGCGAAGTCTGTGTGCACCTTATTTATCTTTGCTTTGTTTTACAACTCACATTGTCAACACTTCGATTTCTCTTCCTCCCAGTGTTCATGCGTTGCCAGCTAAACCGTCTTCAGAAGGGCCAAATGATTGATGAGTGGTTCCCTCTCAGCTCCCATGTTCCTCTGAAGGGCATCGAGCCGGGCTCCTTGCGTGTACGTGCTCGCTACTCCATGGAGAAGATCATGCCTGAAGAGGAATACAGCGAATTCAAGGAGGTCTGATCCTCTGAAAAGTGCTTTTGATTGCTATGTCTGTTAACTGTCTGCTCTGTTTTTGATTTAAAATTCTGTCATTGTTGTGTGTCCTCTGCAGATGATCTTGCAGAAAGAGTTCCATGTCATCTACGCTTTGGCTCATGTGTGTGGTCAGGACCGCACCCTGCTGGCGAGCCTCCTTCTGCGCATCTTCAGACACGAGAAGGCTGAAGCCCCATTACTCAGGACGCTCAATGACAGAGAAATTAGCATGGAGGGTAAGATGCAGAAAGACAGTTAATATAAACATGCTGTAAAGAATCAACTGAAAGCATTGCAATGTAAAGACATGCTATAAGTGATACTTAAGTCTGCATTGAATTGCAGGGTTCACCTTGTTGTTTTGGTTTGTTTGTTTATTGAGTTACTGCAGCTCAGAAATATGTGCAACAGAGTGCCCGTACATTTGGATAACCTTGTCTGATTGTGCTATATCACCAGACGAGGCCACAACATTGTTCAGAGCGACCACGCTGGCCAGCACGCTGATGGAGCAGTACATGAAGGCCACAGCCACACCCTTCGTCCACCACGCTCTCAAAGACACCATCCTCAAGATAATGGAAAGCAAACAGTCCTGTGAGGTAAAGGCCGGCAAATCTGTTAGTGCAGTTGGCTCACAAAGACTCTTTGCAAGTGGATAGACAAAAAATAATGATAATAATGGCACAGCGTCCACATGACTGAGATCTCAGAGCTGCTATTTCAGCCTTGAAGGGGGAGTTTGTGTTTCTGGAGAAATATTGCTAATCACTTGCCATGTTTAGATGCATGTGCTAGATTTAGCATTTTTCCACTTACACAGCCAGGGTTATATCACAAATGCATTTAACAGTGACTGATCCATATCTACCCAGTGCACAAGATTAATGTAACACAGTAAAAACATTATATTTTTTCATTTTTATCATTACTGTACAATAATTACCTCATTAGTCACAAACACACCTTATAGATTTTAATTAATTCATCTTCATTTCTGTATCTGTTCTCCCTCTCCCCGCTCTTGTCCTTCCTTTCTCTGTTTTTAGTTGAATCCTTCCAAACTGGAAAAGAACGAGGACGTGAACCTGAACTTGGCTCATCTCCTCAACATACTGTCTGAGCTGGTAGAGAAGATCTTCATGGCTGCTGAGATTCTACCACCGTAAGTTCATAAAACTCCATGCAGATTTATTGCTCGGTTTTGTCTGTGAATTGCTTGTACCAGCAGTTCAAACAGAAATGCAAATCTGAAGACCAGGAAACCAAAATAACCCATCCGATGTCTCTGTAATGACCCATCTAGGACACTGAGGTTCATCTACGGCTGTCTACAGAAGTCAGTGCAGCGGAAGTGGCCCAACACCACGATGCGGACAAGAGTTGTAAGGTAAACAAACACCTATGATACGTATGTAGGACACGACTTTTAAAAAGCAGTCAGGATATCTTGCATTTATTATCAATGATTTCAACAATTTTCTTAACCGTATCCATTTATGTTCCAGTGGCTTTGTCTTTCTAAGACTGATCTGCCCCGCCATCCTCAACCCCAGAATGTTCAACATCATTGCTGGTGAGCATCTGTTGAAAACCATACACAAAATGCCCTGTTTCTCATGTGTGACTTTTTACAATCTGTGTTTTGCTTTTCCCATTCCTTTGTGCAGACCCTCCATCTTCAACGGCAGGCAGGACCCTCACTCTGGTGGCCAAGTCTGTCCAGAATCTGGCCAACCTCGTTGAATTTGGTGCTAAGGTATGAACTCGTAGTATTCAGATGAAATATTGTTGCTAAAGCGACGTACTTGAGTGTTGTCATTTGATGGCGAACTCTCTGTTCTCCAATAGGAACCCTACATGGAGGGTGTGAACCCTTTCATCCTGTGCAACAAACATAGGATGATCATGTTTCTGGATGAGTTAGGGGTGAGTCACGTTTGTTACTTTTTCATCAAATTATGCCGAGATGAAAAGTTTAGTTGAGTCTTGGGCTGCAGCTATCGATTATTTTAACAATCAAGTATTATATTGATTAATCGAGCAATTGTATGTCTAAGTCTTCATTTTGCATTCTGCACTTGGCATGCTCATTACAGCATCAAAAGTGGAAGTGAGCGCACTGTGCTACAGAAATAACCCTCTGGGCAAAACACAAGCACAAGCAAAGAACCACGCTGTATCGTCCATATATAGTGGAGGCAGACGATTTTGCCTCGAGGCATTTTAGTAATCAAATTACTCGAGGACTCGTTTCACTCTGAGTCGAGTCATTGACAGAAAATTAATTAGAACTGATTAGATAATTTTTGAAGTCTCGAGCAACTTGAATGCTTTTTTTTCTTATTTTAGAGTAACCTCTGTATCTTTGGCTTTAGACTGTTGGTCAAATAAAGACAGCAATTTTAAATGTCACATTGGCTTTCGTGGACATTTTGTTTTCTTACATTATGTATATGGATAAAATATTGAATCAATGAAATAATCGTCTGATTAATACGGACTAAAAAATGGTGTTAGTTGCAGCTCTAATGCAGAACCTGATGGCAGACTCTCTTTCACAAGCTGAGAAAAATGAATGATCAACTGTGTTTCTAGAATGTTCCTGACCTCCCTGAAGCCACAGAGCACTTTAGGACGGACCTGTCCCGGGACCTGGCTGCGCTACATGAGGTCTGTGCCACACACTCAGACGAGCTCCGGACGCTGAGCAATGAGAGGGGCGCACAGCAGGTCAGAGACTGATGATATCACAGCTTCGCACACGCAGGGCAATTCATGCCATCGTCTTTTTTTTTTTTTTTTTTTTTAGGAGACTTATTTAAACCCTGTTTCCTTTCTGCAGCATGTGCTGAAAAAGCTGCTGGCCATCACAGAGCTCCTCCAGCAGAAGCAGGCTCAGTATGCCATGTCCAACAGCAACAGGTAGTACTGCACTCCTCTTCTCCTCCCCATCTTCCCATCCTTGCGCCAAGTCTCCTCCACCGGAGTGCAGCCCTGAGGAGACCTAGCATGCTCTACCCTCATCACCATGGCAACCCATCCACCACCCTCCATCATGTCTTCCTCTGGTCGTCCCGCCCATTCCACCCACCTGCCATCTTGTCTTGTTCACCACAAGAGAGCTATGCAACAACAGCAGCTGAGTACAAGCGACGCAGTACTTAAAAACATAAAGAAAAAAAAACTTGCACCAGTGACTGATAGCTGTATGCACAAGAAAAATATTTTTCCCTCATAAACTGTGTTAATGATTCTGACTTGGGTACATTTCATTCCCTTCATCATGAGGGCCAAATATTAAGATTTCAAGAGGTTTCTTTGTACTCATTATGTGTTTTGATAGCACAGGTTGCCAAAGTGTATCCCCCCACCCTGTTCCTGCTCAATGAGGAAACTGACATGAAGAAGCTAGTTCTCTCAGTCCCCTTTACTGGTAACTGGATTATGGGCGATAATGCTTTTTATACTGTAATTAGTGACTGATTTATTTTAAGGTTGTGACAATATCTGCAAAGAGCTGAAACAAGCATTTCTGTCTGTTCTTTTTTTTCTTTCTTTGTTTTCTAGATTGGAACAAAGTCTTTCAGAAAAATATGGTTATTTTATATTAATAAATTCTCTTGCTGGAATCATGAGTATATAAGTGAGATGAGCAGAATTTTTTTTTTCTAAAATTGTATCAGCTATTTTTTGATTATTTGGTTGAGGCTTATTTGGAAACTTCCCAATGCCAGACACGACACATAATCAGAAAAACCAAGTAAAATGAAAGTGTTTACAGCAGTAATTTTTTTGGAATAGTACAGACTGTATCAGACATGCATGCACTTATTAAACTGTTTTTGTAAAGTAGATAATGGAGTCGTTCATTGTCCTCTGAACGTAGTGTCAAGGCTTTGTTACTTTTAAGGTATATACAGTGGGTACGGAAAGTATTCAGACCCCTTTAAATTTTTCACTCTTTGTTTCATTGCAGCCATTTGCTAAAATCAAAAAAGTTAATTTTATTTCTCATTAATGTACACTCAGCACCCTATCTTGACAGAAAAAAACCAGAAATGTAGAAATTTTTGCAAATTTATTAAAAAAAGAAAAACTGAAATATCACACGGTCATAAGTATTCAGACCCTTTGCTCAGTATTGAGTAGAAGCACCCTTTTGAGCTAGTACAGCCATGAGTCTTCTTGGGAATGATGCCACAAGTTTTTCACACCTGGATTTGGGGATCCTCTGCCATTCTTCCTTGCAGATCCTCTCCAGTTCTGTCAGGTTGGATGGTGAACGTTGGTGGACAGCCATTTTCAGATCTCTCCAGAGATGCTCAATTGGGTTTAGGTCAGGGCTCTGGCTGGGCCAGTCAAGAATGATCACAGAGTTGTTCCGAAGCCACTCCTTTGTTATTTTAGCTGTGTGCTTAGGGTCATTGTCTTGTTGGAAGGTGAACCTTCGGCCCAGTCTGAGGTCCAGAGCACTCTGGAAGAGGTTTTCTTCCAGGATATCTCTGTACTTGACCGCATTCATCTTTCTCTAATTCTCTCTAATTTTATTTATATAGCGCCAATTACAGTCAAATTGTCTCGAGACGCTTTACAGAACCCATATGCCTGACCCCCAGAGCAAGCCAAAAGGTGACAGTGGCAAGGAAAACACCCTTTTAACAGGGAAAAAAACCTCGAGCAGAACCCGGCTCTAATGTGGGGGGACCCATCTGCCTGCTGGCCGGGCGGGTTGAGAGGGACAGAAGAGGTAGAGAGGTAGAGATAGAGGGGTAGAGGTAGAGATAGAGGGATACAGATAGAGGGGTAGAGATAGGGAGGTGGGGGGGTGGGACACAAGGACCATAAAACACAGCCACACATCTGAAGCATCCAGCATCCAGCTCTGGGACCAGGGACACTCGGAGAAAGGACACAGAAAGAAACAGAGTGAATGTAATGCAATAATGGTATATATTATTCAATTCAATTGCTTCAATTGCAACCAGTCGTCCTGTCCCTGCAGCTGAAAAACACCCCCATAGCATGATGCTGCCACCACCATGTTTCACTGTTGGGATGGTATTGGGCAGGTGATGAGCAGTGCCTGGTTTTCTCCACACATACCGCTTAGAATTAACGCCAAAAAGTTCAATCTTGGTCTCATCAGACCAGAGAATCTTATTTCTCATAGTCTGGGAGTCCTTCATGTGTTTTTTGGCAAACTCTATGAGGGCTTTCATATGTCTTGCACTGAGGAGAGGCTTCCGTTGGGCCACTCTGCCATAAAGGCCTGACTGGTGAAGGGCTGCAGTGATAGTTGACTTTGTGGAACTTTCTCCCATCTCCCTGCTGCATCTCTGGAGCTCAGCCACGGTGATCTTTGGGTTCTTCTTTACCTCTCTCACCAAGGCTCTTCTCCCATGATTGCTCAGTTTGGCTGGACGGCCAGGTCTAGGAAGAGTTCTGGTCGTCCCAAACTTCTTCCATTTAAGGATTATGGAGGCCACTGTGCTCTTAGGAACCTTGAGTGCTGCAGAAATTCTTTTGTAACCTTGGCCAGATCTGTGCCTTGCCACAATTCTGTCTCTGAGCTCCTTGGGCAGTTCCTTCAACCTCATGACTCTCATTTGCTCTGACATGCACTGTGAGCTGTAAGGTCTTACATAGACAGGTGTGTGCCTTTCCTAATCAAGTCCAATCAGTTTAATTAAACACAGCTGGACTCCAATGAAGAAGTAGAACCATCTCAAGGAGGATCAGAAGAAATGGATCGCAGGTGAGTTAAATATGAGTGTCACAGTAAAGGGTCTGAATACTTATGACCGTGTGATATTTCAGTTTTTCTTTTTTAATAAATTTGCAAAATTTTCTACATTTCTGTTTTTTTCTGTCAAGATAGGGTGCTGAGTGTACATTAATGAGAAATAAAATGAACTTTTTTGATTTTAGCAAATGGCTGCAATGAAACAAAGAGTGAAAAATTTAAAGGGGTCTGAATACTTTCCGTACCCACTGTATACATATATAACAATTCTGTTTTTAATCCACAGAAACATGTATAAAAATAGCTTTATTCTTACTGCAGAACAAAGGCAAATCAAAAAACTGTTATACAGAAAATATGGCATGTACTCTTGCAAACAGTGACACTCCATTGTGTTTGGTCAATTCTGTCATATCCTTTGACAGTAAAACACTGGATTTAAGTACAGTAATAACTTAAAACTCAGTTTGACTTCACAACCATATTGTGTTCATATCAAGTCTTCATCAGTCCATTCCTGAAATAAAACAAAGTTTGTGTTATTTAGGAGAAATTCTACAAAAAGTGGTTCCACTTTGAGTGGAATTTGCCTGAATGTTGGCCTGTAGCTGATATGAAAATATCTCACCTCTTCTGTCAAACGCGGCTCTTTTGCTACATGGCCGTCTTCTTCATATCCTCTCTTCCGTTTACTGCAATACAAAAAATAATGTTAATTACCTATTACTACGAACACATCTGTGAATCACAAGTTGTTTGCAAGTCCTAAGTGTTGGTGAACCTCTTTCCTTATCTTTAGTGTTAATTCAGCCAAATCCCTGAAGTCCATCATCAACACTCATTTAGCTAGTGTTACATCTAGTCTCCACTACACCTTCATGACTTCCATTAGTAGTTGTAGTTTTTTATGTCTTCATTTTCAATTGCTGTAACTTGATTTAGAATAGTTTACACCATGTGTAAATAGATGCATACAGACTTCTGGCCCTCCTGTCAGAAGCATTTTTAATACATAGCAAAACTGAGTGATTCGTCAGCATGTGCCTTTCACAAACATGTCCACTTTATCTTACAGGATAGAGTGCACCATCATGTCTCTGGCTGCTGCCATCCAGGTAATGTGAGATATTTACGGATTTCCCCCTGAGAATCAAAGTGCGGTAGTCAGACCGCACAGCCAGCCAAAGTGAGGCCTCATCCCATGAGGTGCACAACCGAAGACTGAAGTGAGTTTGTACTTATAAGCATGTGGCCTAGATTCCTGGCAGTACAAATGCAATACGGCTGTTCTCCGTGGAAAACCACTTGCTGCATATCTGAATACTGTCCTTCCAAAGCCCTTTCCAAAATGCTTCAGACACCATCAGTGTGTTGAACTTTGACAAGTAGCCTTGTCGTGTGAGACCTTGAGGAGTTGATTTCTACGAAGATCTGAGATACAGCGAACTGCAGAAAAGTCTGAACTTCTTTTCTCCTGGTATTCCTGCCACTCCCTCAGAAGTGGTTGGTGACTGACACGGAGCCAGACACCCTGATCGGCCGCTCCTTTCTTTGGAAAACAAAACTTGTAATGACATTAGAGGGGAGGCAATCCAAAGCATCGAAGTAGCGTTTTCTGCTGTCATCAGGGAATTTAAACATAGCACCTCTTTCCAAGACGACACAAGCCTTAACTCCCTTTCTACTCACCGTGCCCTCACCCACGTCACCTGATTTTATGATAAGCTCTTCCTCCAAACCATTGAAAACTTCCACTGTCTTTGTGTATAAACTTCCACGCAGCACTGGAACCACTTGTTACATTTTTATACACTGCATTGTTTGTTGATATTATCTGCTTAGGCTTCTATAGAAATAAATTGTGTTTGTGTATGATGTAGCTGAACAGAGCTGAAAGATAGTCAAAGCGTTTGTAGGAGATACCTGTAACCTGTCCTGTGCATGTGTTAACCCTGAATGGATCCTGCTATCGTGTATGGGCCTACATATATGCTGCTCTAACAACCATCACCTGAACTCCTTCTATGCCTTTTGGATGTAAATGAAAGCTTTCATGCATTGCAGTCTCTCTCTCGCTCTCTCACTATCACAGGTGGGGTTTTCAACACACCTGTGCACCGACTGTTTTCATATAGATCCACCCTGAGAAGTCATGCCATGCACAGATTTATCAAAGTCATGAGGGTCGGCCTCGTGTGCCTCCTTAAACGATCCAAGCAGCTGCAAAGTGAATCTGTGCCTGTCATAGCTCAAAAGTTTACCAAACTGTTAACTGTAGTTGCACTTAAGATACCACGGACCTCACCAAGTGTTAACAGACGAGTGGCAACGAATCAGCCTGAGAGTCTCCTCATCAGCTATACCACTATCAGCTGTGCTACTTGGTATGGGTGATGTAGGTAGCGATGCGGCATGCTGTTGTACTTCCTTTCTGTATTTCATACAGCTGATGATGATGTGTTCCTTTTTATTTTTCTACCTGATACTGAACCTTGAACCTTTTGCATCTTAGATACGACAACTGGGCTTAAATAAAACTGTTACTACATATGACAATGGATACCTGGAGTTGATCACTTGGGGAGTGGGGTGATGGAATTACATCTGTGATTACTAGGGATACCCAAGAATATCAGACCACCGATATTATCGGCCCGATATTGGCATAAAAATGTAATATTGATCAATATCGTTAGCTTTTTTTTTTGCCTATCATGAGAACCGATAAAATAACGTCTGGATTTCGCCGGCATTTACCAGACTCAGAGGGAGAGAGGGAGAATGTGAGCTGTTGTTTGAGACAATTAAAAAAAAAATATATATATATGGAAAAACATGGCATTTTTTCCATAACTTAAGTTGAAGTAGTTTTCTTATTTTGCACAGTGTTTACATTTGGAAAGCCTTGTTGCATTTGACAATGCAAATGCATCACAGTAAAATTAGGCAGGAGATATGCGATGTTACCTAAAATTAAACAGCCCACATGTATCGGTATCGGTTGATATCGGAATCAGAAATTGAGAGTTGGACAATATTGGTTATTGGCAAAAAAGCCAATATCGGACATCCCTAGTGATTACACATACTAGTGCGCCAGTGCTACAAGGACAATTTATATTCAGTAAAATTAGTATTGTCACAGTGAAACAAAAAATACTCCACTCTTATTGCACCTTAATGTGGAGTAGATAAAGAACTAGGGATTATTTGTTTATGGTTTTAAATGTTATTAAGAGTTTGCAGCTTCACAATTATATTCTGACTATTAAGATCTGTGGTGTGACGATATATTTCATACTGATAAAAAAATATATATCTTTTAAGCAAAAATGAGCAGGTCACTTCATCTCCTTACTTGCTTGAACTTCCAAATTCAGCATGAATCCTCTCCAACCTCTGTTTGTAAACATTCACCTCCTCTGGTTTGGGCAGTTCATACTTCTTTAGGAGGGTTTTCATGCCTGAATGAACAGAGAAAACACTCATATCTCAAGACAAGACTTGCTCTGTGTGCTGCACAGTGAGGCTCAAACAGTTCAACATCGCCATCTTGTGGTATCAAACTGGAGGCGCAGTTCACTCACGTCTCATTGAGTCGTACATCTTTAAGAGAGTCTCTTTGTCCTCTTTCAGTCCCAAGCATTCAGTCAGGTAGCTAGATGTGGGAAAAAATAAACACAGGAGATTGTATTCAAGTAACATATAAAAAGGAAAAAATAATAGCTTCTATAGATTTTTGTGAGAGAAATGCGCATGTTAAGTAATTCCTTTTTACTCCGACTCAGTTACTGGTTTCAGCCCTTTAATTACTGTACATTCTAAGGACTTAGCCAGCCAGCCAGTTTTCAGGGTTCAACACCTGAAATTTCAAAACAGTATTTTTGCTTTGGTGTAATGTACAGAACTAATTTAACATCAAACACATTAGGGGAAAAACATCCAAGTAATATACATTTTGTAAAGAAATCCAAAGGCTGCTGTTGTTGTACCAAAGTGAGGATTAGATTCTTTAAAAAGCAGAAGACAAAAAAATATTCCAGACCCATGACTTAAAATTCAAACTCACCACTGTTGCATGTTTTGAATTAAAAACAAGTGACCTACCTCTCCAAGTTGAGGCCGGCTCTTGAAGCGCTATTCAGAATAGCTGTAATAGCGATCTGAGATGGGGAAAACAGCAGCCCTGCATCTGTCAAGGCTGCCTGTGTCAGAAAGTCATCAGCACTCTTCCTCAGTGACTCTGGGTTCTCCAGTGTGGGGTATCTAGTCTGATTGATGAAATGTGTAAAAAGGCAGCAATTTAGTATGTTATGAGCTTGTGTGGTGTCTTGCCCAATTTTGGTGGCCACATGTTTGTGAGGGGACTTTTTAATTCATGAGTGACCACAGTGAAGGAAATAATGCTTAAAACACATTGATCAGTTCACTTGAGTTTTGTGTCTTGTATTTTTGGCCATTTCAAACTTGTTTTGTGGCTTTGTGACTGCAAATTTGTGTTGTTTTGCTGTTTTTCCATATGTGTCTATGTGATCAGTGTTGGGACACTGGTTGATTAGGCTGAGTGGTTACAGCTGCTGCATCCGACGCACCTGCTGGACTGATTGGTGACACTCCTTTAAAAGACAGACTCCTGAGCTGTTCAGATGGGCTCCGACTTCAGAGAACTGCACATCATATTTCTCTGTTTGTTTGAGAGCGGGTGTCAAATAGCTCTCTTGTGAGAAATAAAGCCCCTTTGAATTGTGTTTACACCCTAAGCTCATTTATTTCACCCTCCCCTCCTTTTGTTTGGTTTTGTTTATTATAATTCTTCCAGCCATTTTGGCTGGCTTAGTGGGTGATAGAGGCAATCTACCTCTATCACCTTTCCGAACCCATTTTGTGACCTTTTGTTTGGTTTATTTGTGTTGGGGTTCTTTGTTTTGTTACGGTTTTCCTTTTGATACTTTAATAAGGTTTGGGGTTCTGGGTATTTTCCTGGGGTCCCGCTTGGGAAACGTAACAAATAGAACAAGACAAATAATCTAATTACTACAAAATGATCTAGATTATTGCTGTGACCATTTTTGTGTTCAACATTAACATTCAAAGCCCTGGAGGGGACCACCCACCTTGAGGTCGATGAGCAGACCCTCCATGGGTCTGTAAGGGTTGTGGACCACCAGGTGAAAATTGAGCTGCTGGATCAGCAGCAGCTCATACTCCAGAATTTGCTCAAGAACCTTCTCCTGTCCTGCTGGGGTCTCCTGCAGAAGATTGCCCACAAACTGTGTGCTGGACACATTGAACTCGTCCACTTTACAGGACAAGTAGGCACATGTCAGCCTGAAACAAAAAGGTGAGGTTGTAACAGGTTGAACTGACTGCTAAGAACGAGGTCTGAATAAACAATTTTGGTATTGTATACCGATTTATTCAACGCTGAACTGGGTGTGATGCTTTGTTTTAAATGATTTTCAAATTTTAAATAGACTTCCACACACTGTTTAACTTGCAGAAATACATTCACAAACGGTTTGGTACAAGCAGAAGCCACCGTAAACAGGGAATTGCTGTAACTCTGCATCCACATCCCACACACTAAAGGAAGGCATTGACAAAACACCAAATGCTGAAGCCATATTCCTCAGAAACGGATGTAGGTTGCCTAAGTAGATGGCTTTGCAATTGCAATGAAGTGTACAAATTTCAGAAAGTAAATGAAGCTGAGATCACTAAACATAGCAAAGAGGAAAGATTAACATGAAAAAAAATTCTGTCAACAATAAATAAAGTCACGCCCTCCTCAGCACAATATATAAATACAGTCAGCATCTAAGCATCTAGAATCCATTTGAAGCTTTTGCAAGCGTTCATTCCTCTCCTATGCATCTGCCTCATTAAGTCATGTGCAAAGAGTGTCTTTATCTTAGTTTTAATTGAATAAATGTTAAATCATTATCAAGTGTTAAATCAACATATTTATCCATGTCGTATCACTCTACATGCATCTACCGTAAACACTTTTTCTCAGATGGAGCTATTTAAGATGTGGCTAAAAGCTACCTTCAGTGCATACAATGAAACTCATAATCGGTTTTTAAAATGTTGCAATGAACAACATACTATACGAGCACGGCTTCCAAGCCGACCAAGGTTTCCCAGCAGAACACCACATAGTACCAAAATGATCAATGTTATTCACTTCTCCTGGCAGTGGTCATAATGTTGTGGCTGATCAGTGTAGCTCTCATTTGGCTCTGTAGTTTTTGGTGTGTTTTTAAACTGCATGATCCAATTAAAAAAGATCTTTCACTACTCATTTCTTACCATGACAGTCACTACTCACATGATAATCCTGGGGTGGTACTCCATAATGGAGTTGTTCAGGTAGAATCTTCTGAAATACATGGCAGCAGTACCCTGCGCAGATGAGACACATGTGGTTCAGGTGTCTGTAGGCCCAAAGGTCATTTTGTTGAGGCTAATCTGTAAACAAACTACATACATACCACCACAGACTTGGGCATCGCAGGTTTAAAAGCGTTGCAGAAGTCCAGCAGCCTCCTCTCATAGTGTCGGAACAAGACGTCTTCCTCATGACGCTCCAAGAACATGGACTTACTCACTCCATGCTGAGGAACAGGTGAAGGAAACTCACACAGTGGCCTAAACTGGCGTTTGTTTCTAAATACTTAATATTGTTTTGTCTCTGCTACTTACCTTCCCGCTCTCTAATGCCTTGTTACGGAATTTCTGATTAGCTTTGTATCTCATGTGCTCCAGTTCATCTTCACTTTTAAAAATCCAGTACTTTCTCTGAGAGCTGTTGTGGAACATGACGGCTCCTGAGAGAATAAGTGAATCAAATATGCCCCAGAAAAAAAGTGAAAACGTGAGTAAAAGTTAGTCTGCTGCTCAAAGAATGGCAAGTTAGACATCCAGTAACATACGTTCTTTTGGTCTGAATTGAAGCTAATCCATCAAAGATAATTTTGTGGTGCGAAACAACATATAACTGCACAAAACCGCCTGTTTATTTCTTCGCCTAACTTCAAAACCACCGTCTTAATATACAAAAATATCAGCAATAACAAAGCCGATGCGCGTCGACATTATTTTACATCAACGCCGTCTCCTGTTGATGACGCTAAGGGCCTACCGTAACTCTGGATGCAACGCGCATCCTAAATCTCTCTCTCTCTCTCTCTGTCTCTCTCTCTCTCTCTCTCTCTCTCTCTCTCTCTCTCTCTCTCTCTCTCTCTCTCTCTCTCTCTCTCTCTCTCACACACACACACACACACACACACACACACACACACACACACACACACACACACACACACACACACACAATGCTTGACAATATTTTCTTTTCTTTTCTCCCCTTCTCCTTTATTTGAGCCAAACTATATTTACGATATACGATATTTAAGCAAATAACCTCCGACATAAACCTTACATTTAGCTCATTTTTACAGCTTTATTTGTGTTATCCTGTATAGTGCCATCAATTCAAGTAGACCTAATATAACAGGATGTCACTCATTCAAAAATGAACCACTAACCTATAGAAATTAATGCTAATTCCAAACCTATTTAAAAGACGCAACCAGTTCTTACCTAATGCAGCTTTATATTAAGTAGACTAATCATGCCACCTAAGCTTGAGGTTTCAGACTTTCTGTGCCCCACATTCAAACTCTATCAAGCATGCACTTGCAAAATAATAATTAAAAAAGGGAATAAATAGCCTGAAGTGGAAAAAAAAATTATATACACTGATGATTTGTCCTCATTGGCCTGCATTGCTTCTCCACTTTTTAAATGTACCCATCCAAACCCACGTGGATGAAAGTTCAGAACCCCGCAGCTGCTTCATGTCAGATGCTCGGATTCTGGTGGTTTTACACGGAAGAGCGCAACAGAAACTGAATCAGTGTGCTTAGACAGACCCGCTCAGCCCCCACCAGTGTTTCCGTATACCGTGATTTGCATAAACATGAGTAATTTATGAATAATAAATGCCCTTGCGTTCTGCGGGAGCCGTTAATTTGCATATCACCGCAGCTACAGTTTTATTTCCTTAGTGCGTTGTTATCACGAAGCCCTTCAAGCCCGCATAAACCCGAATCAAAGACATAATGCTTTAACAGGTATGTGCCGAGGACGGTTTTTAAAAATATATATATAATCTGTTTCTCTACAGTGGCTAAAGATATGTGAACTTTTACGTGTGCGCGCTCCGTGTGTGTGTGTGTGTGAGGCTTGTAAAGACGCTGTATGTTCAACGTGCACCAGGCTTCCAGACTACAGTATCCATCGCTCGGTCTTGCCCTGCAAATTGCATAAACATGAAGTGCCGATGCATTATTGATGAGACCATTGCAACGTTTACTGTATGTGCGCACATGTGAGCGCGCATAGGATGCCTGCTTTGCGTGCGTGTGTGCGCGGCCGTGTGTCTGAGCTGACAGTAGTACACCTTTCCTTCTGCTATTCCGCAGTGTGATGACTTCTTTTTCTCTATCTTGTGTTAGAATGTCTTGAAACATAGGCTGTTAAAGGGTTTTTTCATGCATTTGTGTTGAATTTTCTGTGTATATTTTGGCTATAATGAGACTCCACTGCATCCTTTTTATTCACAGAAGAAATGCTTGGATGCTTGAAAGTGAGGCAGCAAGTAAAACTTGGTGTGTGTGTGTGTGTGTGTGTGTGTGTGTGTGTGTGTGTGTGTGTGTGTGTGAGGGATGGTTTTGAAGACATTTTTAGGTAAGCCATGTGTGTGTCTCTTTGAGTAAAGGTTGTTCCTATATAATGTGACAGGCAGTGTTTTATGGGAAATCAGACTTGGGTGATTTGCTGCCACAGCCACATCAACTGAATGATCTTCGAGCCTCCCTGATCAAGTTAGTCTCCCACAGTCAAGTCCTGCACTCTTGTCTGTTAGATTTTCAGCTGCATATGAAAACCTTTCCGGGCATAGAAAATGATTGCAATTCATGGACACAAAGTCAGCTAAAATTTGGCTTGGATGCTGTGTGAAGCATCACCTTGGCTGTACACAGCTTTGTAAACTATTCATGACGGTGATAATGCTGAGGAGGAGGAGGATAATCCCCCAACCCCGTGGCCCGCCTTCCCCGTCTCGTCTATGAAGTGACTTTCTCAAATGAAAGAAAATAATTTAGAAATAGCCTAACCTTGACAACGATGCAAATGATTTCTTTGACCAATGAGCTCGCCTAATCTGTCTTTCTTCACCCGCCCCTGCTCTGGTTCCTCGTGTTTGCTGCACCGTTCAATCCATTTCGGCTTCACGTGCCAACAATTAAATCCTGATTCAAACTGCCTTTTAAGTGCATATTAATTTTCTGCCCTCCATCCCCCAACACCACCACCACCACTTATTGGTACCGTGGTTGCCATGGCAACCAGGGGTGGCAGTGCTGATGTCAGAGACTCCACCAAGGACACTCATGCAGGCACTGGGTCAGGTGATATGTACCGCTGCTGGCCATCAACCAACACCCAAGAACAAAATGGCCGACATCCCCGCCGCATATTCTTCTGTTTTTCTTCCTGACGCGTTGGGAGAGTCTCTCTTTGCAATAAAACGAGGAAGTGCACGTGTGCTCGCCTGATACCTTCTTTGTTTTGATGATATGTGTGATGTGGATGATGTGGGATATTGTCAGTGTGATTGGTGTGACCGAAACGCATCACAGAGCTGAGCTGTCTGAGCCCCTCAGAGATCAGCTGTCTATCTGAAGAATTTAGAAATCTGTCTGGCTATTTAAGTGCATTCACATCTGTGTGTGCCTTTTGTGTTTGAATGTGTCCGTACATTGGTTTCCTCAGGTTGGCATTAAGCAGCCCAGGATTTTTTTAATTAATTTTTTTATTTTTGCCTTCCCCTCCCCCTCCCCTCCCCTCCCCTCCAGACACTCAGCGCTCCCCCACCGTCTCTTTCTCTCTCGGTCTCTAATTGTGCTTTGTGTCTACCTCCATCTCCATTCAAATCCAGACTCATTTGCATACTGCCGCTGTGTGCTGGACAGCTCCCCAGCTGTACAGTACAAAACTAAATGAGGAACACAGACCCACTTTACGTGACGTGAATACTAAGCAGCGAGGATAGTCATTTTCCTGTTTCCTGAAAATACTGCTACCTGGGAGATGAGGGGTAAATATGAAGGAGTACGGTTGTATCAAATCAGTGCATCCAGAGAAGGACAGGCATTGCTAGGCGGAACGGGGATGCTGATATAGAGGCAGAGTTTATTATTTTTAATAAAACAAGACCCAGCAGAAGATATCATATACTCTAATTTGACAAAAAGTTGTCACATCTGCTGTGATGTACAAAGGAATTTGTTAATAAAAGGCAGGTTTGCATTCATGTTAGTATTCAGACGTGTGCTGTGGTCCTCCGACTTCGAATGTTTTTGGAAAATACTGCTTTAAGCTCATACCTGTAGGAAAATAGTGAATTGAAGCAGCTTTTTGGGACCAATCACATCATAATTGCTCCCTTTTTGACCACATATCAGCAGGTTTCATTTGAACCCAGCTGCCCCCCTGGCGTTTCTGAGGCCTGACTCTGACTCTCATGAATTTCACCGGTGAGACCTGCTCAGCATCGAGGAATTTTAGGGACATTTTTGCTTGACTGCACGGAGACACGTAATTATGTTGTATTTTTGATGCACTCCAACCACACTTAACAGAACGTGTTAAGCACACTCTTAATGGGAACCTTAAAACCCCAAGGCCAATTTTCATTTCGAGCTCTCTAGCATATTGGTAGAGATTTGTGACATTTCAACTCATTTTAGTGTTCAATCAAAGCCATAGCTCCAGGGCAGAGCACTGGCATGCTCTTTACGGCAAATCCAACTGTCCTTGGTTTGCTATATGCATACAGCTTCTTCCTCCACAGTCAGACCTTTGAGAATTGGATGAAATTTGATGACCCATTATAACTTTACCTTGAAGACAAATGCAAACAGTGCAAAAAAAAAGTTTCTGATTTTTTTCCCCTCACCTCGGTAAATTCAGATATAAATGTTTTATTTAGAAAACAAAGTCACTCACGATCATTTGGAAATGGCAGCCAAGATTTAAATCACTGGGGAGTGAAAAACACGTCGTGCTCCATCATTCTGAGAACCTTGATGAAAATGTAGAGAGGGACAGATTCAGAGTGATGCTAAGGTGCCGTAATTCTGGTAAAAATCCAATCCCTCACAGAACAAGGCTCCAACAAGTCCTCCAAATGACCCTTTATATGAGTGTGGAGTGTCCTCACCTTTCCAAACAGCCAGACCACATGGGTGAAATGCTGTGCTGGTAGAATAATGTTTGACCTGTCTTTTGGCTCTGTTCTCTCTGTCTTATGAAAAGCTTGAGTGTGTAAATCTTCTTCATTTTTTTTGTTTTTGCTTTTAAAAATGTTTTATTTCCAATAGATCAATATAATGTTATCAGAATTTCAAGCATAAAGAAACTAAAATTCTGAAACTAAGCTAATCCTAGTGTCACACAGTAATACAAAACACCCTGGTCTAATTGTTACATTTGAAATGAATGCATTCTGCTTGCTGATATTTAGCCATTTTTATATAAATCCTCCAAAATCAGCTCTTTCTTCCTGATAGCTACATTTTTTACTGATGAGTACTATCGCTAAAGCAATGTGTGTATGCACACGAATGAATGCATGTGAGTGTACACGAGCTGTACATCAGTGTGAATTTGCTCGCAGTGGGGGGTTATGCATCTTAATCTAATTAAGAAGTAGGTGCCTGCATATAGATGAAGAATTATGAGCTTCAAATTGGGGGAGGGGAGCTGTGTTTGATCAAGTCAGGTTGCCCAGCAACCCAAACCATTTATTTCAGGCGAAAAAGAAAAAAAGCCTTCTAAGATTTAATAATCAGGTTGTCTGCATTAAAATGCAAAAGAGGGTGGCAGGCTGCACCTGAAGGACAGCAAAAATTAGGCAGGCTAAATTCTCGACTTACAGGTGAATTGCTGACCTTCTGCAGTCGGCGCCTGTCAGAGTGAACTCTCAAAAGCTGCAAATGAGCCTAAATAAGCTTTCGAATGAAGCTTGTAAAAATGAACGTGAATAAAACTGAAATAGCTGTGTATTTTTCTCATTTTGTTATTTATTAATTGAGGATGCTCAAGTGAGTCTAAACACAGTCGTTATAAATGAAACAGGATGCTGATTTTCAGTTTTCGACTCACAGGTTTCACAGTTTGCGTGCTTCATTTATTCCCAAAAGATAAAACCAAATAAAATTACAGACAGATAAAATCACACACAAAGGGAAAAAAGGCCTTTTATATAAAAATAACACCACATTTGGTACATTGACAGCACATATTTAAATAGATCCTGTTTTTTCATATTTTCTCTACCTATAATTGTAGTGTTTTTATAAAAACATATTTAACAAATATCAACGGCTACAAGGGATATTTCTGGCTCTCTTTGTGGCTTCTCTAATTGATACTGCAGAAGCTGGCTGTTGAAGTGCTCCTGCTATAATCACTGGCACCCTCCCCTCTTTTGTTTTCCTAATTGCTGCCATCCCTTTTGTTGGAGAGCATTCTTATAAGTGCATCAATCCCTGCTGGAGAGCACTGAAGGCTTCCTGCAGACTTCCTGTGGACTTCAACAAAAAGCCCTGTCAGGTAGATGAGCCATTAGTCACCAGTCTACATTGTCTCTGACAAATCTGACGTTTCAAGTACAAGCATAATTCCAAAGCACTCGGTGTGCTGCGCAAATTGCATGCATTTTATCCTGGAAATGTCATAAACGTTGGGTTGAACTTTTACAGAAAACATGTTGATGTAAAATGTTGATTTGGATCTCTGCTCAGTCAAATCAGATTTCAGCAAAGGAATGGCAATTTAAAATGTATAAATCTAAATGTAATTGTCAACAATGATTACTGTTATTATGATTTGGACTGTTATTTGACTGTAATTGATTTTGTTAAATCATTTTAACAAGGATTTAAATTTGTATTTGTGTTGCTGAATTTATATCTACCAAACATTTGCACTATTAAAAAGCACCTAAAACATAATAATAATAATAATAATAATAATAATAATAATAATAATAATAATAATAATAATAATAATAATAATAATAATAATAAATAAGTCGGAAGCTGGAATTGATTTAGAAACATTCCAAGTTCTTGTCTGTTTTATTCTTTATGTGCAGAGGTTTAAAGCTGGATATATTTGTATAACTTCAGTGTAATCAGTAGTAAACTGTGCCATAATACCCAGATTAAATAATGCCCTCTTGTGGTCTTTGTGTGAGGAATATTGAGAGGAATCAAATTTATAATTAATACCATCAGCAGTACAAATAAACGCTGATGCGTCTGTTCCTTTTCCTCAAAGTCCAAATGCACTCCCATGCTTACATCACATTTTGCATTATGGTAATGCGTTCATTTACTATTTTAATTATGTTTCTTGAGAGGTTCATGTAACAGAACCCCCCCAAACACACACACCCTTGCACGCACACACACTGACTCATTCCTTTCTGTGGATGAATTACTCTTTCTTTTCACTAGATGGGGTAAGAGCATCATTTAATAGGCTGTGAAAGGGAGCAAATGTTGCCCCATTGCACCTTTGCAAATGCTGGTTTTTTGATAAAACTCAACTTAAATTCTTTTTTTTTCTAGAGATCCAGGGTCTTAACTTGTCACCTTTGCAAGTTATGCTGAAGAAGGTCCTCCCCTCTCGAATTTGCTTATGTGTGAGCAATATTTACCAAAGCAGAAACACAAAAACATCCCATACCACAAAAATTTATACAGAAATATCAGTTCTGCTTTGTTTTTACAAATGTATTTTGCAGACTTGGAAGGATTTACTGCATAGGTGATTTGCAGAGCTTCTGCTGCAGACCTAATCTGTGTGTCTGTGCATTTGTTTTTTAACAAAATATTTCTGCAAAGCACATCTTCCCCCTGTACAATATACCGGAATCTATTTTAGATTTCATTTCATACTTTTTCTCATATATTCAGACTCTCAAAATTGCATTTCTCCTCCATTCATAAACTTTTTTCCCCCTTTCTGTTCTTCTTTCCCAGCACCCCTCTGCTTCATACATTCATTTCAGAGTAGCATATCATTAGCTCATGGTTGTGTTATGGCCTGCTGTTGTTCATCCCAGCCTAGCTCCTCAGTGTGCCTGAATTGGCATGGGAAAGAGAAGGGGAGAGCTTAACCGCCAGAACTGTGAGACTCTGTGGAGATGACAAGTAGCTCCTTGATTAACCCATAGGCTGGTTGAGCAGACCCACACTTTGCCTGTGTTCTTTATTCATTTCCCTTGTCCCTTTCTTTCAGAAAGAGACCCAATAGGGCCCAGCAGGTGAATGTAAAGAAACGCGAGAGGACTCCCCTCCGATCAGCCTTTCAGACCCAGACAATGGGCCAGCCCACCTCTTGTACTGCTGCATTAAAACCCTGATTAAAGCTCTTCCTGTTAGCGATTGATTGAGGATGCAAAGCTAAAACCAACAAAAACCCGCACTGCTGAGGCCTGATAATGACCGGGCCCCACCTACAAAGCACAAGCTTCAAATGATTAGTGGGGTTTTGTTTTCTTAGTAGGTGTGTGAGTGCGAGCGACTGAGTGTGTGTTAGAGAAAGGGAGAGGTGAGGGAGGAGAGGTTGTCTAACCATACCAGGAGGTCTTCAGACAGATAGCTCTAATTAATCAACAGGCTCTCTGGGAAAAAAAGGGGAAAAAACAAAACTTTCCTTCTTTTTTTCTTTCTTCCCTTAAAGAGCTCTATTTTATTTAGCAGTGACAGTGTGTATGTATCATTATGTGTCAATAGCTTAAAAACTTTGCTGTGACTTAAAATGTATTAAATACAAATGTAGGATTATATGTACATTTAACAGGATGTATTAAGTCATCCATTTAAAAAAAACATAAACTAAATGAATTTTATTTATCTTCTCTTTTGGCCACGACATTTTAGGATTTTTATATAATGATAAAAGTAAATATACATAAAAATGTGTGTGCATTTGTGTTAAAATACACATTATAGACTGGATTGTGTGTTTTTAAATCCTCGTCATTATTTGAAGCGGTCCGTGTTTTAAACTGTACACATTTACTTTCTTTAATCATGAGCAGCATTACGAGCAGTAAAATGACTACAATTGTCTGGAAACATATGCCTGAGGTCGGTTTAGAACTTTCACATGCTTATCATAATCACGTTTGGAACTGTAGATTTTTAACACACTTGTCATTGTTATGTAAACAGCCTTTTTTTGCATGTTAATCCTTTTATGAGAGAACATTAGCGAGACGCATGACGACATGGGAAATGATTTGTAGGGAAGACGCCAAGAAGACTTTAGCAATATGCATGAGTGTGTGTGTGTGTGTGTGTGTGTGTGTGTAGCGAGAGAGAGGTTCTTCAAGAATCCATAAATATTGCATTTCTTTGTTTGACGGATGTTTGACACATTTTCATGTTTCCTCAACAAATTCCACTGTCATATTTTTCCTTTTGTCAGTCATCTTCCAAACAGCAGATCCTGACAATTATCCCAGAGAAACTCCTGATCAAAACCACCTTATTCTCTCTGCTGCTCAGCTCCATCACACACTGATTCTGCATCACTCCCTTCCTCTTCCTCTCACGCAATCTTTTTTTGATTCCAGATCTGTGTGTTGCAGCGCTCATCAGTTCAAATGCAAAAATTATATTTACAAAGTGTTCGTGTCATCTATATTTCACAGATTTTTGTAATGTCTGTTTGTTGATGCATGTGAGTTATTACAGTGCTGCTCTGCCATGCAGAAGGCTTCCCTCTGCCCTGTAACGAAGCGGCTAATTCACAGTTTGCAACAGAGAAGAGCTTTGTGCGTTTCCTTTAATTACAGGCTTCTCTTAATGATGGAGATGTCAGCTTAAAAATATTAGCAGTGGCTTCAAACATAATCCTTTGTGGCCGTTTTAACTTTTGGGTTTTCTTTTCAAAGGGGTGTAAATTTAGAGAATTACACGTTTTGAGTAGGATCATCATATTATCAAATTCTGGACATGTATTTATTATTTAATATTTCCAACCTGGGCCAGTTTTTAAAATAATTACCACATTGTTGAGCTGCGAATTTTTAATAGGAACAAGCATGTGCTTTTGCATGCTTGAAACTACAAGAAAAAAAAAGTCTTTTTATTCAGACATTCCTGGAGTGTTTGAATTGTAGGAGAGCGAAAAATAGAGACAGACAGGTAGAGGAAGACACTGAGGAGGCCCTCAGGCTACAGTGAGGGTCCTGGGCAGATTGGCTCTGGGGCTCCACAACGATCCTCACATCCCACACATTTATCAGAGTAGGGTTAGCGTACCACACGGTGCCTACACTTACACTGTGCACTCATGCAAACACACACACGTTTAGACCCAGACATCCGCCTACGCCCACTGTAAGCCTTATAGCCTTTTTAACTTCTCCGCACACCCCTTCCTCCTACTCTACTGTTATTAGCCTCACACAATCAGACTGCCTGACTACACCTCCCGGCATGTATATGAGTCAGAACGACCTGCAACTCAGTTATTTTCAAGAGCATAATTGGTCCATGTGTAGTGTGTGCAACAAATTGCCAGTGCAGAATCGCAGAAATGGTGCAGGGAAAAGACATTAGTAAGACATTACTAAAAATTGATAAGATTGTGTAGTTATTTAAGGTTCTCCATGGAATAACAAATATCTCCCAATATGGTAAAAAAATTATAACAAAAAAAAAAAGCACGATATGTTTTTGATTACAGTTGTAGGAGTTTTTCTTTTATTCTTGCAAGTTAAAGCCTTTGCAGCTCAACTTAAGACTTGTGTTTTTTTATTGTATATGGTCAGGGAGTCTTATTTAGTTTTACATGAGGTAAGTAGGGCCTCAGGCACATGGAAAGAAGATTCAACTTCTAACTGGGAATCGATCTCTCTTTCATTTGCACCTTGTACATCTCTTTTCTCTTCAGAACCTTTTTCTTTGCTCATAGAAACGGACATTAACTATACCTGGCAGGCAGCAAGTGGGATAAGAGCAGGGGTCTGTTGGTAAATCCAGCCTGGTTTGTTGTCCGACTCTAACAACGTCTACATCAAGTCCTCTGACTGAAAAGATATGAAATACTCTTTCTGTGTTTCACTGCTGTTTTGCATTCACCCTGGTGATTTATTATAGATACAACAGTGTTAGTCTGTGCATAGAAGTCTGCTGTTCATGTAAATTTATAGTGGGTCTCAAATGAATGACCATAAGAACTATGCAGTGCATAAGATGAGTAACATATGGACAAGAACTGACAGTTGTGATTAAACTGTAGTCTGTATTGTGTGTATTATGTCTATTTTTAATTCAAATATATGGATGCGTTATCACACTGTTCTGATTTATGTGTTTTTGAGGATAAATCTGATAATGTGGAATTAAGATGGTGGGAAAACACTTTGGCAGGCGTATTTCCATGCCCTACAATAACCACAAAGAGTGGCAGCCTCGACACAACCCCTGTCCTCAGCTCCAACCCCCACCCTTGTCCTTGCCCCCACCAACCCAACCTTAACAAACCGTAGTCCTCCACAGCACAAACAGCCGCACGTTGTCACACACTAGACCCTCGGTGACAGCGCTGGGTCATGGAGGCCGACAACGGGCTGTGTGTACCATCAAACACACATGTCACTGTGAAGGACTGCCAGATTGTCAGTAACTCTTCTCATCCAACCCTAAAATATCTCATAGTCCAACTCCTCCTCTTCACACAACCACACACACACACACACGCACACACACGCACACACACTCACACACTTGCACAGACTGGCTCAGTATCCTGGTCTGTCTGACCCTGGTGGATGTGGATCAGTGCAGAGGCACTGACAACTCAGTCTCTGGCATGCCAACACGTCTGGTGTCGATGAAGTGATGCTTTGAATTAAAAGTGCATTTGATGGTAAAGAGGAGCTAACCTGATTTGACTGGCTAACGTGATTTGAGCGAGCTCAGACGAACATAGAGAGCTACAGTATGTGGACAGAGATGGATCCCTGCCAGCCCGCTCTGCTTATTCAGTCGATAATGGAGGCAAATGCGGCCAAATGAACCCCAAGGTTCAGCATGGAGCTAATCTCAAATGCTAACAGTTGGTCTTGCATTGGTGCTATTCACGGCTTTATCACTATGGTTATCTAATAGCCTCCGCTAAATGCTCTTCAGTATTGCAGGCAGTTAGTGTGGTGATCACTGATCAGCTCATTCTGCTGAGTTCTCAGATTTTTATTGTCGTTTAGTAAAGAAATAAAACATAATCCGAATACAATTATGTGTAAGCGTTTCATGTTTAATGATTTATATTTTTTCTCCCATTGAACATCTGTGCTCATTTCTTTTGTCATATTTGTCTAATGGTGGATATATTCACTCTTGAAATAGCTTATTTCTTGGCAGTTCCGTGGCTAATTTTGTTGTAAGAGAAGCTTCTGATGAGCGAGGCCAGGCATCTGGAGTGTCATCAGAGGTGAGATGGTGTCAGAAATGGTGAGATACAAAGTGAAGAAGTGTTGATTGGGCAGTGGTGTATGTATCTGGAGATCTAGGAGAGGAAAGATTTCACTATTAGAACACCCATTTAGATGTATGTCTCTGAAATACACCCTGTGTTTTTCTTTCATTGCTGGTGTAGGAAGAAGCAGGGTCTTTTGCTTTGTATGTAACGAAGGTGAGATGCCGTACTTCAAGTCCCCCACCCCACCACAGTCCTTAAAGAGCCTTAATCATTGGTTCTCAAAGACACAGTCTCTCCGAGTATAGCAGTCATTCACCCCAGAATGACGAGACACGTATGAAAGCTAGCGGTGGCGGTGGTGGAGGGGTTCAAGATAAGGTATAGAGAACCATCCTGCAGGGAAAAGCAGGATTTCCCCTCTCATTAAAGATCAACTGCTCGCCCCTTGCCTAACGAGAATTCCTTCTTGAAAGCAAACAAACAAACAAGCACTCACTTGAAAAGAGCTGTAAAATGGAGAAAAGGTTTTCCACAGTCAAAACATTTTGCATATTGTCGACTCTGTACCTCCAACAAACCCACAGCTGTCACACTTGTCAGCTTCAGTTGTGGATGTTTCTGTGAGGTCGCAGGTCACCGGTGGTCTCAGCAGGAAAGCCAAACCAAAGCTGGGCCTTCTTCTGCTGTTCTCAGAAATGCCCTCATGATCTCCAAGCGTGAGGCCTCACTCCTGAAGACTCGGCCCTGTTGGCCCTCTAATCCTGTCTAAATGAACCAGGAAGATGGCTTCTTTGCTCCATCTCTGACCTCTGAGTCCTCCAACACATCCCAGTATGTGAGGGGATTAGTAAAGCAGGCGTCCAGCATCCCTGTTGTCTCAGCATAGATGACCTCGCAACCGTGTGGCCAGGTGGAGCCCTGTGATGGGTGGATACCCGGGACTGAATTAGCTTCTCTCTTCTTGTCTAAATGAGGTGTCTTGAGGGGCGCCAGGTAAGACAAGTCACAAGGGGTCGGTGAACCCCCGTGGTCCGACACAAAAAGAGGCAGAGGATCACCTGCCGCTTTTCAGATCAAATGAGGGCTTAAATAGGGGGTCCTCTCTTGTCAAATCTCTCTCCATGAATACTCAGGGAGGCCAGAGTCTACTGTATAGCCTCCCCCAGTCTTGGCCTCTTGTAGACCCAAGACCCTGTTGACTGCTAACACCCCTGTACTTCAGTCCAGGTCCCCTCACAGTAGCCATCAAGCTCTTAATTCCTACTCTCAGCCCATCACTAAGTACTTTGTGCATAATGGACCTATAATCAACCTCTGTCCAATGGAGCCTTTTCTCTCAGCATGTCTGCACTCATGTTGAGCTTGCATGTCGAGTTGCAATGAGATGCTAATTAGACTTCATATCTACAGGGCTAATCTGTGTGTTCACATTCAGGTGCTTTTAATCCACTCCATAGCCGAACAGCTTGCTAATTTGCAGGTAGTATTACTATAGTGGTCAAGGGAAAAGAGTGAAATTATCACGTGAAATATTATGATGTAGACATTTTTGAAGGGAGCTGTTCGGATATAACGTGAGGCAGTAATTTCTGAGCCTATGTACAGCGCGTTCTGTGGCTGTAAGGTTAATGGTGAGAGCCTGTTCTTTCCAGCAAATAACCTCATCAAACTGCACCGTATGACAGGGTAAGTGAGAGGTGTGGCGATCTAGGTGCCTAACACAATGCCCCTTGTCAGTCAGCCTCATTCCTAGGGGTGAAGAGGGGCGAGGGAGGGTGCGACGGAGGCAGCCACAGGCCCTTGGCTCTCTGCGATTGGCCTTAATCCGCCAGCTAATAAGTTCAGAGAGGAGCCATATGCTGCGCTGCAATGTGTGGGGAGGGGAGTGTTGCCTCATGTTACTTACACCAGGCCGGCGCTTTCTTAGGTACCGCCCTCCCACGGTCTGTTCCTTTGTACTGGGGGATCAGCCCTCTCCACGCTGTGAATGGTCCGAATTGATTAAACCCCACCGTATAATTGTCAGCAAATCCTAGCGAATCATTTCCCATCCATTTGAAAAGTACAATGTGCATTTCTTATTTTCTCCTCACCTCCTTTTCTTCCTCGCCATCCCCACCCCTCAATGTCCTTCCCCTCCTGTTTTTCTCCTTTTTTTTTCCCTGTAAGATCTCAGGTTTGTCCCTGCATGCCACTCTCGGTCCCCCGCATGAGAGAGAAAGCAGAGGCAGGAGGAGGAAGAGAATAAGAGAAGGCAGGGGTGAGGAGGCAGAGGGGATGCTTGGCTGGACAGTTGGCCGTAGATGAAAGTGGGCAAAGAGGAGATGTGTTTTTAATCTGTGGCCCGGGCCAGAGAGTGGGGTGTTTATCTGAGCTCGTACCTGCCTGGGCACAACCAGAGCTAAGCCTGGTCACAGCAGCACGTCAATGCCGAGCGGTCAAGGTTTGAAGGAGGCAGAAGAAATGGAGCAAGTATCGTTGCGATGAAGTTCACATTTTTCTTGAGAACCAGAAGCAGGAATCCATATCAGAAGGTTAGGGTGAATGGGTCAAAAAAACATTAATATGAAAAAATGCAATTTATTCATCTATTTCCAAATGTGAGTCAACTTAAAAATAAATAAAAAAAACACACAATCATTCCTTAAACCTAATAATGCTGCTATTGTTGCAACCATAACTAAGGTTCCCTAACCCGAAATTATGTTATTCTTCACTTCCAGTAAACCTGACTAAGAATTTTGTGTCACTTTGTGCCGAAATCTAACAGAGCTTTCACCATTTTCACATCATAAAATAGATTTGTGAAGGTTTTAGAAGATGTTTTGTCATCTTGCCAATAGAGGCTTTAGATCAAGAAACACTTCTATGAGCTTGCAGGACTTTAAGGTTTTTCACAGGTGCTTTTTCTGTCTAGAATTATCTTTTATAAGAACATGTTTTTCAGGACGAAATCACAAATTTTCAGTCTGTATGCCTTTAGAATATTACATGCATATTAACACATTGTGTTGTCTTTTTGTCTAAATGTTGGATCACAGAATTATTCTTCAAAGCGCTGATTAGAAAACAATCAACCCATCCGACAATGGTCCTTCTTCTGATCCTTCCACATGTTCAACAGCCTCTCATTGATCTGAGTGGTCCCTAGACAGCGGTTCAAGATTCTCTGACCTCAGTCATTTAACCCTTGACCTCAGCTACAAGCTGAAGGCACGTTCCAATATGGAGACTCAGTTTATTTGGGCTGCCCTCTGGCTGTCAGAGGATTTATCAATATCAAAATCTGGACCACTGTTTTGAGCTAGATGAGTACGACTTCTTTTTTTTTTCCTGCTCCAAATCATAATATATAACCCAGCATAACAGATCTAATTGTATCTTTCACTGTTCTGTATCAAGATTTCTTGGAGATCCTCTTTGCATATGAGATCATATGCATACAAGCAAGCCCTGTCACGAATCTCATAACCTGACATTGATCTTCAGCTTTGATGCTTGGCTTTCATTACTAGCTGAAGGGCGTTGTTTGTGAGAGTGATCTTCATGTAAAGTGCTCATAAACGATCACAGGCCATGCAGGCAGATTTATGATCATGGGGGTTACAAGGAGACATGGGACAATGCAGCATCTCATCTCTGCTCATATAAGTTGTGTAGGTTTGGGCTTTTGTATGCGGTCATGGTGGTGCTGATGATGGTGATGATGATAGTGCTGATGAGGCAAAGGCTGGAAAAAGATGGAGAAGGGCAAGTGAGCAAGCTGTTATGCAAGAAGTTGCAGTTATGATGCGCTCAGGTGGATAATAGAGCTGAGTCGGTGCTAATTCAAATGAAAAACACCATGCAAAAGCATATATTGATACAAAAACACATATTAACACGCTAATCCTGAATGTAGCTCGTGGTCAGGAAATGTTTCACTCTTGGCCCCTTATTTCCATGCAGAATAGTTAACCTTGAGATCAGCAATGGAAAATGCAATCCTCAAAGACTGTCCCTCTAAAGACCTCATCTAGGAAGTTAATTATTGTTTCCCACTCACAGTTCTGCATTGCTAATGAGTAGACATGAGTATTTTTCTTCTCTTATTACACAAAAATGCTCTCTATCATGGTGCTTTGTGGCCGCAGGTGTTTGGTTGTGGATTCAGTGACTACAATGTGGTGTTATTCTTTCTCTACTTTAAGAGCCCATGCATTTACCTATACATACATCAGAATATATGAAGGTCGCTGGCTGCTCCTATTGTCAGCGACAATGGACTTGAGCAACTGGTGAGATAGTATTGTCGCAAAAGGAGCATTAACGCATACGAATGCATTCATGGCTACAAACTCCTCACTGTCTGCTATGACTGTTGCTGTTTGCAAAGTGGTTTTGCCTCTTGCTCATATTTCTGATTACAAGGTTAGCAGCTCATCACGTCCGAGGTCATTAATCCTTCACTTGTCCAGCCTGTCCTTAATGATGTCCACTAACTACCATGGGAGTCCATCAGCAAGAGTCTCCTGGGAATGAGGTTGTGGTGTTTGGTTTGCGAACTCTGACCTCCAGTGACCACAGTGGTCTGACCTGCACATGTGCTCTTGTACCAATGAGGTCATCAATAGGACCCTGTCAAGGGCCTTGAGCAAATAGATTAGGACCATTGTTGGTAAATAGGATGAGCAGCTGCCTCACTGCCCATCACTATAATTATGTGACCCATGAAAAATAAAACACAGCAAGGACTAGTTTATCGGGACCTCATATGGCACTAATAACACATAAGTCTAATTTTATTCTTTTTTTCAGATTTGTAACCACTTTTTTAACAACATGCTGATGTTTTCAGGAAAAAAAACTCAGGACAGTATATTCAATTTTCTACACAAACTAATAAAAAAAATAACTCTTCAAAAAATACACAACTGGCATGAGTTCTATGGCATAATGAATCAAAACATGGCACCCACATGACTACACTTTAATCCCAGCAGAACCAGCTATTACCAGGGAGTCCAGGGTTAAGTTGAACATTGCTTGGCACCAATCATTTCCTTGTTAACCTCCACTCCTCACCAAATTGCTCCCTACCATTACACAGTAGCCACCTTGCCTCTGTCCACCCAGTGGTGTAACCTTAACCCCCACCAAACCCCCTTGGAGGGTGCAGCGTGGCTGACCATAACCTCATTTGACCTGCTTCTGCCATATGGAGGGAGCCAGTGGACGGACTGAGAAGACATTGTTGCAAGGTCAGAGGCTAAATGACCAGGACTGTTTACAAGGTGATGAGAAGTTCAAACAGCAGTCTTGTCAATTCTGTGTCTTCAGCCTGTTAATGACTCCATTAAAGACTAATAATGTATTTTAAGTGTTACTGGTAAAGAATATTTATTTAATTTATCAGAGATTGAACCAAATTAGTCTTTCAGTCACAATTTGTAATATGATGATGTCTGAAATTACTCAAAAATGCAAGAAAATAAATGCATATATATACATTTCCCTTTAATCAATAAGCAGCTACCAATTCAAATCTAAGTCCTCCACACCTCGACTCTTAGACATTTTCTCACATGGGTTATGAATCTGATTAACACGGGGTTTGCTTTTGTTTAGACACCCCGTGTTTACATAAAGAGGCCCAGTGGGACCAGCCCTTGAGGTCAGGGGGTCGAACCTTGGTTGTCAGAGACCCTTGTGACATTTCTTTCCCACGTTTCCCGGCAGCCATTGTCAGCGGTGAGGAGCCCCCGTTAACGTTTGGCCCTGGGAGGTAGTGTGGCGTGAGAGGGAGGCCTAGAGGCATTGGACCCTCAGTGGGTCCCTGGGAAACGGGCGTAACCAGGCGGGGCTGAGGCGAGCGGAGACAGCATGGGGTCATTTTCCGGCTTGCTGCCCCTCTAAAGGGCTTTGGAGCACAGTATTGGCCCCTAGAGGAGAGCTGGTGGGGAAGACGGTACAAAGGGCTTTGTTTGTGTGTGTGTGTGTGTGTGTGTGTGTGTGTGTGTGTGTGTGTGTGTGTGTGTGTGTGTGTGTGTGTGTGTGTGTGTGTGTGTGTGTAAGAGAGAGAGAGAGAGAGAGAGAGAGAGAGACTGACTGCACACCTCAGCAGGTTTGTATGAGTTTTAAAAATGATTATTTAAGATGTTGCCAATAAATTCTGGTCTCTGATTTTATTAATAACTAATTGCAATAATGTCAAGAGCAGCAACGAGTGCTGTAAAAAAAATCTTAAATGAGGAAAATGATCCAGTAATGGTTGGAACTAGTGTTGATGTGTTGTCAGGATTGTCTTGTAATTTTTGATTATTTTTGAATGAATTAACAAATTGCATGAAAAGTTATAAAAGGAATATCCTGAATAATAAATTTGATTAATATTTTGTGTGTGATGACTAATTTCAGACATCACAGGATGAAATATCTCCATTGTTGGACAGAATAACAGTGTTAAAAATGTAAACGTTTTGATGAAACATGATTTATTAATTGGAACGACTGTCATTCAGGCAAGAAAAAAGGAATATTTCATTGTAAATTGCACATACAGCATATCTTGTCATGAAGCAAGACTTGTTCAAAATTCTGATCAATATTCATTTATAATTATACCGTGTATGTACATTTTATTTAAATCACAGTACATGTGAGAACCTCCTTCTTCCTTGTATCTTTCCTCACTAAGCAGATGTACATTTACATTTTGCCTCTTGTAGTCTTTGGATGTCATTTGAAACTAACGCACCGAGCTATTGAATAATAACTAGACATCAGCGATATGAATAAATAAAACATAGCATCCTGCCATTATCACATTTTTCTCTGCCTATATGCCAGGAAAAATATAACCCACATCCCCACTAATAACAAGGTCATCCTTTTTTAATGTTAGTCTGCTCGTACCTTCAGGGTCCCTGACAGGTTGGTGGTTTTGTAGTCCAATCGTCTTGTACAGTAATGTGTGACTGGGGCTTTGTTGATCTGAGAGGGGTGTGAGCTCACCAGCTTTGAAAGGTGACGGTAGAGAAAGACCTATTCCACCTGAACACAGACTAACACAACACACACACACACACACTTATACACACACTACTACTACTACTGTTCCTGTGGAGAGCAAAGCCAGAAGGATCTTGAGGGAGAGACAGTCCTTTGTGTACAGTGCTCAGAGAGAACCTGTGTTATTTCTCTCCTCTTGGCATGCTTGCATGTGTGGTGATGAATGGCAGCCATTTTGTTTTTATACATTAAAGATTCACCCTCACATCCTAAAATGTTTTTGAGGTCATCTGAGGGGAATATAGCTAATGTAAAAGAGTAAAAATAAAATCCTTAAACCTTAAACTTGTATTTGTTCTCCTTTCTTTGTGAAGTTGTTTTATGTTTTGCTATTAATCAAACTTTCTTATTTATTAACCCCATTAAATTCATGTGTTTTTTCATTTCCCCGACGCAATCCAATAGTAAACATACAATGTGCTCGAAGTTGATGGAGAAAAGGAATAGGCAGAGATTGGAATTTTTACACATGGAGAAAATCTGACGAGCACAGTTTGTTTGTCTCCAATAGACCATGCCAGCTCTAGAGTGCTATATATGAAAGTTTCAATAAAATGTCCATTCATCCCATTGTAAGTTTACCTGGGCTGAACGTATTACCAGTAGCATATCAGCCACAAGAACTAGCCTGATAGAATCTCTCCACTCTTCCAAATCGCAGACAAAACATTGCAATCTAGTGGCTGATTGCAGCTATTTTCTTGCTTCTCTCTTTAGCCGAATTGTTTCCTGGCCCCTTTCGAATTGAGTTTATCAGGTGTTGAACAATGGAATAGGAATGGTTCATCAGGTGTTAAACAACTGAATAGAATATTGTGGAAAAGGTCACAACTTTTCACAAAACTCAAAACTAAACTTTGTTTCAATTTCACTGTGGGAAGAGGGCAAAAAACCTTTAGATCGGAAAGAAAAAAGAAGTCCTATTTGCTTTGGATGCACTACAGCATTTCTACACATCTCCTGTCCAATAGCCCTGATGTGTGGGAGGGTGCCATTTTATTTTCAAATGTATTTATTCATGGATCTGACATTTTAAACAACCTCTGCATACCTGCAGAGTTACAAACCAAGCTAATTTTCTGTCATATTCCATACATTTAAAGCTCTATCGCATCCCGTAGTGTGTTAGATCTGAAGACCATTCACTTGCTGTCTTTCTCGCTTCGCCTCCTGCACCACCAAAGCCTGAACCTGAACTTGGGAGTGCAGGTATAGATTTATATGCATGCCCCTCCTTTGATGACAGGGTAAATATTCGCACAGACAGCCAAGGTGCCCCCTTCATTACCCATGTGCTGTGTGTTTGCCCACCGGTTAAATTCTTAGGGGGATTGTTTGGTGAGATGAATGGGGCCAAAGTGCTGAAGGACGTATCGGGGTTCAGCAAACAAAACCTCCTCTGATTGGCTCAGCAGCAGCTCGGTCCAGTGGGCAAAGTTAGCAGTGAGGAGGTGAGACGGGGGGGGGGGAAACGCACCGTTGTAGGGTTTTGCCTGTCAATTAAGGCTGCTGTGAATGGCTGGGAGGTGGAGAGCACCCCGGCTGTGCTTGCCATCTCTCTGGTCCTGTTGGATCTGTGGAGATAGCTGAGGTGCCATTCACCTCAAATAGGAAAAACCCTGTCAATATTCATCTATTTAATATCCCTGTATGTGCTCACGGTGCCTTTTGAAGACTGTGGGGTCTGCATTTCCCTTTGATGTACCGTCATTGTCAGACTCTCTATCTGAAATCTTCGAAGATGGAATTGGTGACATTTTCTCTTTTTTCATTCATTCAATCCAACCTCAAAGGTTTCCAGCAGTATTTCTCCAGTCCAGGATGCTTTGTTGTATGGGGGGAGGGCATTCAAGTTGGCTGTAGTTCCCAACTAGAATTTCTATCACTCAGTAATGGAAGACCATAAGAGTTGTGCAAGGATGATACTGTTAAATATATATATGTATATATATATATATATATATATATATATATAGAGAGAGAGAGAGAGAGAGAGAGAGAGAGACAAACTTGACTAGAATGTTGCAATTTAGTTCCTTTTAGAGTGAGAAATACAAAGATATGCTAAAGTAAATTTACAAATAGGAACATACCTTTTCTTACAAGCACATACACACACACCCTTACTGTTGAAAGTTGACTTATGTACTCACCTCAGCTGTGTTATCCCATGCTAGGTAACAATGTTCCATTTATGGGAGTGTAAGTGTAAAATCAAAAGGCTAATTCAGCTCAAAAGCCCTTTTGGTGTGCTGAAAATTCAGTGGGTAAGGTAATGCAGGCTAGTAGCTGTCAGGACACATTGCTTTTCATTCAAAGAGAGGCCATTCTCCTGTTTTTTTAAAAAAAATTCATGCATCATTTGCAACTGACTTTGCAAATTCTTTCACGAGTAAAGTTGATTTGTCTTTATTTAAAACTTTTATTTAATTTTAACATATCTGAAGATTTTCGTTGCACAGGTGCCACAAAACTCAAAGGTTGTATTTAGGACTAAGAGACTAACTTCAAAGGAATTTCCAGTGCAGGTTATATTTAATGGTGGACTTGACGTGTCACAAATGTAGCTCTAGTTAATCATTTTTTGTGTCACAAAGTCATTCCTGCATACAGTGATGACAATAAACACCAAGACCAATACTGAAGAAAATATGTGTGACGATTTCATTAATTTTACAGCAGTTATACACAAACAACAATTTATTTGACACATTTTCATAAGATTTTATTTGCAGCAGCTACGGCTATCATGAATGAAACACCACGTTGTGTGAAACCTTAACAGCTGTGTTTTCATTCTTCTGTGACAAACTTGCTTTTTTAAAGTGAGGGAAATCACAGAGCTCACCTGGTAAAGACACAAATCCAAAGCAATTCTAACTAATCTCCCCCTACGTAGCTTTAATGCCACTAAACCGTGCATTATACTTTATTTGAAGCATTTATTGCACATCTCGTATATAATGCCACAAGAGAGCAGGCGCATTTGTCACAGTTAAAAGTTGAAACAAAAAATAAACTATAGAAGAAAAGGCACCGGTGAACTGAATAGCAGGTTTAGCCTAAATTAAAGTTTGCCACATTTGAACATGAGCTATATGACACGAGCGTTGAGGGATCAAAAACAGCTCAGCTGAACATAACCATAATGTGGCTGTTTTAGAAAAAGCATATTACAAGCATGATGCTAGACACGAGAGATGTATATTTTTGATTAAAAAATATAATGTAATATTTGAAATAATAAAGGGTAGTAAAGACTTTCCTTGGAGATAAAAATTATCTTATCTTACCTTCGAACACTGGATTAATGGCATTTATATAAATACCCTGTTGGCTGCAGGTTTGAATTTGGTTTCACTTTTACCAAAAAAAGGAAGGTTATTATACAGTGTTCTCCAACTCAATGACAGCCACCAGACATATAGATTCTGTGTGTATAAGCATCCAAAACAGGTTTGCGTAAAATGCAGAGGGAAAGCAGCTATATAGAGATATAGAATCTACTTGTGCAAGCAGTGAAATGAATATCATGGACTCTCCCTCATGATAAAGTATTTTTCAAGGTCTGTCTGGAGGAGGACATAACTGTAGAGCCCACACTCCTGAGCATGCAGTTGTAATGTCTAACAACTCCCTCCATTTCTCATATTCAGCTAATTTGAGTCTTTCCGTCTCGCTGTGGTGCTGTGTGCTCTATACATCTTCACCCACCATCCCCTCACATTTTCACTCTGCGCACTCTCACTGGAGGACCTATACACTCTCAGATAAGAGGAAATGAAGTCTCGTCGGCACAATTTGAAGCGCTGCTTTGAAGCTGAATGCGAAATAGCAGCTCTGCTCCTCTCTGCTCCTCTCTGGCTGGTAAAATAAGGGCCCTCTCGTTAAAAGCACTTTACCTGTGCTCCCTCTATGGATCATTGCTCTCATTAAACAGATTTGGGGTTACATTCAAATCACAATTACTCCAAGCACTAACTGTTAATGGGCACAAGGGTTGAAAGAGTAAGAGAAATGTTTCTGACATTTCTTTTTATATCTCTCTTTGAGCCACGATGAGAACACATCAAAAGGTGTAAGGTGAAGCATAAACTAACCTAAACCAGAATGAGGATTCATTTCAAAGATGTGCAATATTGAACTGTACCTGAAATCACAGCCAAAAAATTTAAACTTTACGTTAGATTTTAATCTTATTGTGAGCTGGGAACACTTTCTTATATAATGGGTTTGTGTTTAAAATAGAGAAATAAATTTTCTCCAGACTGAACTAGTAACTGGAGCACATTTTTGCCCTTCTGTGACCTTTTAGTACTTACTGAGTGACTTTTTCTTGAATATGTAGTGCACATTACGTGGAGTCTAAGCAAGTGTGTGTGTGTGTGTGTGTGTGTGTGTGTGTGTGTGTGTATGTGTGTGTGTGTGTGTGTTTATCTGGGGAGTGTTGTAAATGTACCAGACTGTTGAGAACACCCCCTGGGTCCTCCTGCACAATGTCAAGAAGAGTGCAGGCAAGATACTTTCATCTGTTCACCACAGAGATCCTGCTGGGTGTATGTGTGTGTGTATGTGTATGTGTGTGTATATGTAAGGGCCTGTATTTGTGTGTGTGGTAAAGGAGGTAGATATGTCACCTTTGGCATTGCAACACAGACAGTAAACAGTTTTTGTGTCGCAGATACAGTAACTATTCCCTAATTTGACACTTGATTATAAAGATTTTACAATATTTAAGTAACTGTTTGAACTTTGCATCAAGTACTCCTCAGATAAAAATAAACCTCTTTAAACCTCACACACTTATTGCTTCCTCTGAGAGTTTCTTTAATTTAGCAACCTGCTGACTGCCTCAGGAAAAGAGACTCGCATCAAGTTTTTCATTAATGACCAAAAGAAACCAGGATGCGGATGCTTTATTATGATGCACGGGTGTGTGTTTAAGGAAAACAGAACACACACTAAGTTCACGGGTTTTTTTGTTTTTTTTTTGCAATTTGAGCATATTAGTGAGCATTTATATGATTTTCACCTCACTGCTTCTACGTTGCATGTATTTGTGTGTGGTTTTGCCGTATGAGCGAGGGCCTCTCCTGGTGACTGCCTAGGGCAATAGCACAGGATGTAATCCCGTGTATGCCTCCAGTCTCTTAGCTGCCTGCGTAGATGTGGAGGAACGTTTTAGCCCCTGCAGTGTGCCGTAGGGCACAAGTGCTCTCCCTCCCGTACTGCTAACAGACAGCAGCTGGCTGGTGCAGCGCCACAGTTTCTTCTGAGCTCTCACCATATGTGTGTGACTCTTTCTGCACTCTGTATCTGTGTGGCACGGTTCAATTTGCAGCAATGAGAGATGCCTTAAGGAGGGAGAAATTGACTTTTGACAGCCATTATATTAAAGTATGCACACTTTCACAAATTTGTATCAGTGTCTGGAGGTGAAGAGCACTCTCTTGCCTGAAAATCAAATCATCTACTTAATGTACAGCCTTATCTTGATTGACAGTTGGTTGTGCAAAATCCGAGAAATATAGTAAGTAAAATATACTTATAGAGAAGCCAAATGTCATGCAGGCATCTATAGTGCTTAATTCAGGCCCCACAATGAGCAATCAAATTTCATTTGACAAATGAATTCAAGGAAACAGTCTGACATGAATAGCTTTGTTCAGTAGGTGCATAGAAATCGCATCACTTAAAATAAACATCAAAGGAAATTATCCAACCTACTACTGTGTTCTTGAAATGGCTAAGATAGATTTTTTGGGGAAAAAAACTAACCCTCTAGGTTTGCCCTAAATGCATTCTTTTGTTGTACTTCACCAACTTTTGGAGTTAACAAGTGGCAATCCGAGCCCTAAGTACCAGCATATGTGTGGAGTATTCTGAGAAACTCTCCTTGGTGACTCATGCAACACACAGTCATATGGTTGGCCTGGTAAACATGCTGTGTGCAGTTTGCTGTAATATGACTAATAACCACAAATATGTCACAACAGTTTTGTACTTTTTGACGCTGAAGCTCATCATCTGTTTCACCATTACTGACTGTAAGTGCCTTCACCCTGATCAAAACAATATAATCATCCAGTACTGCCAAGGTGGTGTTAATCTGCCAAATTTAGAAGATGGAAGAATTGCATTGAATTTGTACCATCATAGATGGTTTTACCACTTTATGTGAAACCTTTTATATCCTATCACTTTTGTGTCTGTATCCCCCTCCTTTTATCTGCTTTATTACGATCATGGCCTGACCTCCTGTGGCGTTTATTGAGAGTTCTGATGAGGTTCTTGAGGAAGGCTGGAGGAGTGACAGGTGGTCTTCATGATAACTATCCATCTACGGCCTTCGATCTCACCATGGTGCAACCCTCAATCACTGATCTCATCTCTGATGTCCACAGTTGCAACAGAACACAGCAGAAAGGTAGATCAATAGATATCATAATCGATAGGTCAGAATGAGAAATCACTGGAAAGGTCAGCGCCAGTCGATTCCCACATTATTGCACTGCAACCTCTGTGCTGTTGTGTGTTGTTGAGGGGTGGCCATTAACTAGGAAACCCTGCAGGATACCAGCACCCCTGTCTCGTTTTAATAACATCAACTAATCCTAATTATTAGTTCTGCTCTGGCTGAAGGGGCAGACGATGACATTTTCTTCATCTGTGTGTGATGTGTTATGTTACAATATCTGCCCAGCTCTCACACCCCTGACCTGTCTCCCTGTGACAGTTCCTCGTTAGGAGAAAGTCAGCTCGCCCCCTGCTGCATGTAGCTGCTGCCATACAACCATCATTAGTGACTGACAGCGGTGTATGCGGTTGCCACTCTGTAAGGTTCTCTGTCCAGCGTTCTTGAACTCCAGGAGGCTGTCCAGGAGCTTTCTGGGCTCCAGATCACAAATCTTACACCCCTCAGCTCAGAGCAAGGCTGGTCCACCGTAGAGCTTAGCAGGACATCCACCTGAGTTCTCAACTCTGCAGGGGGACAGGACAGGGCCAAATCTGATTTTCACCTCTGCCTAGACTGGTGTGAAGCTATGATGGAGTTTTGACTGGCTTGAGAGATGCAGTGTCATGGGGGTGATGAAATGGATGTTAGGAGTAAGCTTAGGTAAAGTACTGTATCTCATGGAATGCAGGCATGTGTATTTTGAAGACATTAGTGATAGAGGTGTGACCAGTTCCCAATAAAACTCCCTGCCTACTTTTGTTCATCAGAGGGTCATGCATCACACTAAAGAAGAGCAAAAATGGAATTTTCTTTAATCAACTGTGAATTAGTGTGGGAATTAAATTAAAAGAATTTACAATACAAACTGAACAAATTGAAAACCAGACACTGACATGCAGCTACACAGCTCCTTTTGACCCTCTAAACCCGTTTTGTCCAGCACTCCTTCCTTGAAATGGCATTAGCATAAATCTCCAGTCCATAGAGGTAATGATGGCGTGAAATTATGGCTGCCTCAGCAGACCTTATTCCCCTCCCTGCTCTCCCTCCCTCTGGGTCCAAGGCCTCAGCCTTCGACTGAAACTGTCTCCCATGCCTTCTTTCTCTCCGTCCTCTCTCTCTCTTCTTCTTTGCCTTCCAGTTCCATTCAAAGGGAATGTGTAACTGAATTTGAAATTGAGTGCCCTTCTTTCAAGGACCACGGCTAATGAGACGTTTTGCCTTGAAATCTAGGCTGGACGGGGAGACCCTGATGGGCAAGACCTGGAGATGATAGCCACCCTGTGCGTCAGGTGTAAGGCTGTCCGGATCTCTCACCACTGAGAAGGGGAAGGTGGTTTCTATAGAGGTGAGAAATAAGGATAAGCCCTCATAGAATGAGCACTCTTCTCCGGGTCACCTGGGGCTGCCATTGTGAATCCAAAAGCCAACCTGAAATGGTATGCCTGTGTGATCTGCATCTATGTGCAAAGAGAAGACCGACACCAGCAAGGCCCCCTCTTTTTGCATACATATATTAGGAGCTAAACCCCCCAAAAAAACTACATAAGGGTCTGCAGAGAGATAGGAGGTGAGGCGACAATTAGACTTAGATGGAAGGAAGTACACTGTAGTGGATCCAAATGAGTTGAGGAAGGATGGAGGATGGAGAGACAGAGGAGAGAGTCAAAGAGATGGGATGGGGGTCGGGCCCAAAGAAACAGGTATACTTGACAGTTTACGGTCCAGGGATCATCCAAGAGACTCTGCATGGGTGCAATGATGAAAGGAATTGGGAGCTTTGCGTCCTCGGGGTTCTGCCTTTAATCAGGGGCCCTGAGGAGAGAACCTTGCAGCCTATGGGCCCCTGGCCGCTTATAGCCACTGTCATGCTAATGAAAGAGGCTCAGGGTGTCAATGGAGAGGCTAGTTTGTTACCAGCGTGCTAATTAATGCATGTGTGTGTGTGTGTGAGTGAAGGGTTTTATGCATTTTAATGAGGTGTCTGTGTACGTGTGAGGGTGTGTATGCATGTCAGGATGACAGGGATTTGAAGCATGGAGTGAGACGGATGTGCGACCAGGTTTAAAAATAGGGGCTCAAGAGGGCAGAGCACAGCAGATGCATCGAGGAATAGTGTGGAGATAATTTGTTGGAAATTACCTGGAGTCGAGCCTCTGCCTCCAACATCATCTTACTGCTCGGTAATAAGATGCTTTTTAGCTTCAAATACATAAGGGCTACTTTAGACACTACGGTGGTTATAAACCCCCCAAAGTTTGTAGATTTTATTTATTTTTAATCAGTAAAAAACTGATCAAGAGAGCTAATTATTCAGTTTTATTTTCAGTTCACCAGTATTATTTATTCAAGAATCTAAACGACTTCCACAGCCGCTACATGCACTGTCTCGATCATTGTGTGATGGAAACAATCCTGTCTGATTCACTTTCTCTCCACTACCCACGTCACATTCACTGCTGTTTATCGCCGCTCTTGTGTCTGTCATGTCCCAGACTATATGAGAAAAAATTACCCTTGGAGACGTGTTAAGAGGTTTCACTCCAGACATCCCTTTCTGTCTACCCACGTTCCCACGGACCAAAAGATGGGGATACTTGTGGATGACCATAAGCACAGCATATGGCTTCAGGCCGCAGCATTGTCTGAGCTGTTTGGGTAAGATAAAAAAAAAAAAAAAATGCATTGTTGCACGTGTCACTCAGACATAGCAGACACAGGGGCGTGTGTCAGGGCAACGGGAGAACCATCATAGTCCGTGACCTTTTAATTTGCTGGTGGCCTCTCCCACAGACCTCTGTGTCAGCCAGACATGCCCCATTCTGTGATTCAGGACTCTATCAATCTCATTGCTATTGACAAGGGACATGTTTGCTAGATTCAGTTTGACTGATGTAACTTAGGAGAAAAACTCATAAGTAGAGGTTGGTTGCAAAATTCTTTATCGACACATGAAATATTATTTCCACAATGGGAGCTGAGAATAATTAGGTTAAATGCTCTGCGGTTCGGAGTGTGAGAGAAATGTGCCTGAAATGGGAAATCTGAAGAATTATGATTTTCTAGAACATTCACATGAACATCTCACTGGATGTGACCCAGTATGGAGGTGGTGCACTAATGAAAGATGCTCTAGTTTCATCTATCAACCAGCTTATATACAATTTTAAATTGCCTCTTTGGACATGTAGTGTGAGGTTAAAGGCCTTATCTTGTGCACAACATTTATAACATTGTCAGAGGTTTTACATTTGCAGAACCAATGCAGCAGAATCTGCTGCACTACTTCTGCAAATCTCAAGTTGGGCCCTTGTGAAACAGCATGCTGAATAAGAGAGCGTACTGTAGGTCAGTGCCTTACTTCATCAGTGCCAGATACACTAGAAGTCCCTATATTTTGTTCCACTAGTGCCGCCTCCCATATACCACCCTACCCCCAACCTTGTGCACCCTGTAAAGTGCCATTATAAAAATGTCAAGGGGTCCCCGCTCTCGTCCTGCCTGTCAAAATCATGTGCCATTATGCAAATCGCTGTGTGAACACGCATTCTCAGAGATTTACATAGGCTATATGGGCTATAGGCAGTGGCGAATTCAGATGATTACAGAATTAATCTTTCAGATACATACTGTGTATGTACATTTATGCAAATATGGGAGGATTTTACATTTGCCCTAGAAAACATTATCATTGCATTATAATGCATATTTAGTGATGTTGCTGTTTTCTTTTATCTTTGCAGTGATTTAGTGACCATCCCAAAAAAAGCATGTTTTTTTAAAAAATTTAAATTAAAAAAAAAAAAACTCCTAAAAATCTATAACTTTTTAAAATCAGCATTTGAAGCAAATGGCTTCATGCACAGATCCACAACTGCTTGGCTTCCATTCCTATTGAAGTCAGTCAGACACATGCTCAATTTGAATATATTCTTCAAGTCAAGAGGATTGTCACTCATTGATACATTATATTGAAAAGATCATGCAAAATGGTTCAATGACAGTCACCCCTTAAATTGGGTTTAAAGTGATTTTCTCAGTGACTATTAGATAGAAGTGCATATGTGGTTTTATCCTTATACGTTTCTAAACTCTTTCCTTTTTCAGTGGTCTCAAATGTCTGTGTTTGAATTGCAGTTTTGCAGAAATGGAAATGGTGTGTGTGTGTGTGTGTGAGAGAGAAATAGGGGAAAGAGGGATATAAGAGGTAGAAATTTATCTTTTTTGGTGGAAAGCATAAATGTACCTGTGATGGAGGTCAACCCTATAATGTACCCATTTGCAGGTGGGATCATTAAAGCCATTTACCACGACTACCACTGCATTGCTTCTTAAGTAATGACAGAGGTCCTCCTTTCAAGAGCAAGTGAAAAGAGCTATGTCTATCCTTCTGCTGCACCTGCACTATACGGCACGTTACATTACAGAAAATCACGAAAAGGACAGATAACTTCACTGCTCTATGACACATCAGGGTATCCATTAGCCGCAGTGAGAGCACAAGAGGGAAAAAGACACAGAAAGGGAGAGAAATAGAGATCGGGCCTCCTGTTTTGACAGCCATGAACCAGAATATTGCTCCATTGTTTGTTTCTCAGAGACGAGGAGTCGTGGATGTGGTTTGAGTGACAGTGAGTGTGATGTACGCTGACATGAAGAGCTGCTTCACATTTCCTCTAATTGCTCCGCATTGCCCGAGCTTGGCACACATGTAGAGCATGGTAAGAGGCGCCTCTTTTTAGGTCGAAACAGGGAGTGCTGTGATTTGGCATACAAAGAGAAAAGGAGGCACGGGGGGTAGAAGAAGAGCAGGAGGAGGAAGAGAAGGGCTTGAAGAGGAGGCATTCTATTATTCCTGATAGACTACTCTGAAGGACAGAGAGGTGATGGCCTTGTTTGTACAACTCTGTGGCATAATAATGTCCCGCATTAAATCTCTGGCCAGTTGAAGCACAGATATAGTGGCGGCACACTAGATATATGACATCAGGTACTTTCTACCAATCCAGTGTCAATGAAGCAAGCTAGTTTTGTGGAAATGCAGAAACAAAGGAGGGGATGTGAGGGCTACAATACAGTGGCAGACATGGCGTCACTTTTGATTCATGGGGTGCTGAAAAGCATTGAGATTGGAGGAAATCCTGGCAAGGGAGGAAAAAAAAAGCCTCTATCCTTGCTGATGCTATTTTAATTAAATAGTTGCTAGGTTACACATTGCAGAACGACAGAGGTGGGTGGTGTGGCACAGGCGCCTGGGCAAGGAGGACAGTGTGTGTGTGTGTGTGTGTGTGTGTGTGTGTGTGTGTGTGTGTGAGTGTGTGTGTGTGCGCGTGTGTGAATTCGTGTGTGTGATGAGACATGTCCCTGAACAATGAAAGCACATCCCTTTTTTCCACACCCAATCTATAATAAGGATTTCAAATGTGAGACATATTGACATGAAATACAGTGAGAGCGATTTTACGCTCTCTAAAACTCTCTCTAGCTCTCTGCCTCGCTCTCTCCCCATATTCGTCTGTCTTTTTCATTTTTCTCTCACAGATCAGAGGACGGGGGGAAGCCCCCTTTCATCTCTGTGACAGTGCTTTTCACCTCCACTGGTGACTAGTGCTCCTATTGCACACACTGGGATGCCAGACGGTGCAGAATGCCACGGGCCTGTGTGCCCTGGCAACCGCTCCTGTTTTAGATGCCCCCCTTCCCATCACACTCACGAATACACACAGACACACACCTCCTCCAGCCTCCGAGCCTTCGTCCACGACTCTGACCACACAGAGACCCAGACGGGGCACTGATGGATGGGGCTGGAGAGAGCAGAGAGTCCCTTGATGTTGGAAATAAATCTGACAAGCCCTACTGGATAAGGCCAAGCATAATCTTTCTCATTGACTTCATGCTGAAGGGTGTGTGTGTGTGTGTGTGTGTGTGTGTGTGTGTGTGTGTGTGTGTGTGTGTGTGTGTGTGTGTGTGTGTGTGTAAGGGTTTTTCTACACCATCTTCTTTATTTTCAACACCCTCCCTCATCTCCACTTCAGCCTTTCTTTTATTCTCCCCTTCTTCCCTCTATAGCAGCAGAGATAATGCCATAATTTACAGCTATGCATTGTAGAAGATGAATGATAGTTGCTTTTCTTGCTTAATATACATTCACCACTACCAGATAATAGTCTTTTTGTAGGAATAATAAAAGAAATACCTTCAAAAAGAAATTGAGCATTTTTATGTTACATTCTCCTCCTAATGTGCTAAAAGTGATATATAATTTTCAATCTTTCATTAGGAACAAAATTGATAATGATGAAAGTGTGCTACCTTTTTTTTCTATAGCTGTTCCTTTTTCATATTGTCGAGTGAAATATTGCACGATGAAAAAGTTTTCATTCCCCCCCCCATAGGTAGTCTCATGAGTGTATATGGTGCTGGCTTAAGAAAGGGGATAACACACACGCAAACACACACACACACACACACACACACACACACACACACACACACACACAAATAATTTTGCAAGCATCTTTTTGGAAAAACATCCACTTTTGATGCATATCCAGCATAAATATGTATTCCATGTCTCCGTCACAAACAGCTATTTCTCTTGCAAGTTCACACTCGCCTTGTCTCCACAGCAGATATTATAAGTAAAAGATGCTAGAGCTTCGGTATGTGTTATGTGTCTGCACTAACAGAGGCTGGGGGCCCCGGCGTTCAGGGGCCAGTTTCCCTCGGGACCACTCTAAAGGACTGCGGTGACCTTCCGACCTCCTCCTCCGGCAGGTCACAGCGAGAGGTCAGCGGGTGTTTGAAGCAACAGGGTATCAATGTGTGACCTTCTCGCAAACAAACGGGATCAAACAACAAATTTACTCCCTGAACATGGCGATGTTTTGAAATTTGCTCGGAGGATTGACAAGATTCCAAATTTTATGGAAATTACCTCATTCGTGGTTATTTAGTTTCTGAATTTGCAAACAAAATATGATATCCAGGAAGCTTTTCCAAGCCTTGCTCAAGTTTGTTTTAGAAGCACACAGTGGGAATGGTGCAACTTTCTAGTCATTAAATTGAATATATACATAGTGTGATGAATGTTTTTTGTTTTTCTTTATCAGGTCAAATCAAGCGGAGGATCATTGTAAAAATAATTAAAATAATATAGCAAACTCAAGATACAGTCAGATTGATGTTATTGTTGGAAGTGCTTCAATATCACACAACATGCCATGAAAATGAAACACAACTCAGTGGTCTATGATTGTTAATGTTTTTTAAATGTTTTCAAACATTTCTACTCCCACATGAAATATTACCACAAACAGAGTGCCTGATTATGAATATGATCTGAACTGGTGTGGAAGGAAACTATGCAGAAGCCATTCACCGTATTTAAGGTACAACCTAATTGACAGGCTTTAAAATAAATTCCTCCCTTTATCCAGAGCAATGTTCAGAATTTGCCGACTTCATTCCAATAACTTTCACAGTTCCTGGAAACAGAGCCGAGTTACATTGTCTTAATTAGGAACATAGGCTGGCTTTACAGCAATGTGTGGGAGGACCTGGAGGTTGAAGTGCTCTGTGAATGCAATGTGCATCATCACCCTAATAAAATATAACACTGAAAATTAACTCTGTTCGACCTGAGGCACGCAGAACAACAGGGTCCATGGAGGAAAATGAGGCGGGTTTCTGTTTGTGTGTATGCATGTAGATCTGTGCGTGTTTGTATAAATGCATTTGTGAGTGTTGAACCACAAAGGAAGCAATTATGGGGGGAATTTTTTTTTTTTTTTTTTTTTTACTGTATTAATTCTTTTATTGGAGTGGAAAGGAGAAAATCCCAGAGAAGAAAATGATGTGATGTAGACTGTGGCTCCTTTGTCCTTTTTTGAGCACCACATTCGCCAAAGTGCATCAAAGTGTCAGCAACTCAAACATGAAAAATGGATGAAGACTATGGTGCATTTCTCACAATTTTTCTAATAAACTGTCAATCAAACTGCTGCATGAATGACACTAATATCATATGATGCAGCATTCCATATCAAAGATCTCATCGATGCTCATTCCCCCCTTTGGCTGAGTCTGAGGCCTGTCCTCCCCTCGTATTATCACCATCATCATTTGGACATGAAAGGAGGGAAACAAGTGCTGCACCATTGCCAAGGAGAAACCTTGATCTCAGAGCATTTGCATTCGCCACCTTGTTCCACTGGATGTATGAACGAGTTACTAAGGTGCTCTCTGATTGGTCGGTGCTGAATAGCAGGCATTCTGCTAATGCTCAAAACAAGCAGTGCTCTCCCCCCTCCTCCTCCACTCACTGTCACACTCAGTTGGTGGCACTAGAGGGCAGCCCACTCTGTTAGTTGTTATTGTTTAGGAGCCATCTACAGTACAATTTGCATTAAGGGACATAGAGCTGTTTTTTTTTTTTTTTTTTTTAAAGAATATATAATTCATTTTAATTAATTCCTTGAAAGATATTACTTCTTCTGTGAGCTTAATGCTCCAGTTTTCCAACACCAAACATTAAGCTTTTACAAATTAATTTGGAATATGCCATTAAGCTTTAACTAAGGAGTTTTTCCAGCAAATCGTGGATTACATATACAAGACATGAAATATGAAATTCACTTGTCCTCAGCAAAGAAGTGTAAAAGTGAATTAAAATGCAATCTTACGATACAATATGAGCTAATTCATAATAATATATCTGGTAGCCGCCGTTAAAAAACAGGCTGTTTTAAAATTACTAATGGGCAGACCGCTGATCTTGAAGTCGCTTGAATGATGAGCTGCACTCTCACCACGATGCATTTCAGTTTAATTCTCAAATATCTCTCAAATATACTGAGAATCTGCATTAGAAATAATAGCACTAAAAATAAACTATGCTAACCGGCAAAAAGGGGGTTCACTGTTAATTTACTTTACGATTCAAAGAGAAGCAATTCATTTAAGCACCTAATGCGTGTGCACAGACACACACACACACACACACTCATACACACTGCTGAAGCAGCTATACTGTGTGTGTGTGTGTGTGTGTGTGTGTGTGTGTGTGCTATAGTTCCTATCAGGAGGCTGCTAATTAAAGGCCTACAACAATGAAGCATGGAAACCCCAAAGGAACAATGTTCATCTGAGATAAATTAATGTAAGAGCAGTGGCGATTACCACAAGGGCAGTCAGCCATTTCATATTTCCAGCACAAGGCAGCGGACCTCAAATTTTAACCATGACAAGATTTAAATGGAGTTTACATGGTGAGAGGCTTATCACAGTTTTTTTTTTCCTCTCCATTTTATCCTGCTTTGCACTGGTAACCGGTGAAAGTTTAACTAAAATTCTGCCGTAATACGGTGAAAGCTTTATCAATAACAATGATTATATGTGAACAAAGACGACCATCACTGTGTGTGTTGTTGAGGAAACATGGACAAAGTCCTCCACAGTGCTACATCTTAAATGTTGTCTGCATCTTGATTGTCTGTGTATTACAAAAATTTCCTTGTCAACAGAGAAAAAACTGAAAATCGATACTGGATGATGAATTCCTTCATGATTTTTCTGACACTATTCAAACAAAATCTTCAGTGTGGTCAATTTGCTTCTATTCTTTATTGTTCGTTATTAAACAGAACCTTCTAAATATAGTTTGAGTTTGTCTTGATTTCTGTTTCTTGGATAAATTGTGAATTGTTCCTGTATTTACTATCTTTCAATAATCTGCTTTTACCTCACTTGCCAATAAAAAAAATGCTGTTTCAAGCTTGATTTGTGTTATTACACATTTCTTTAAAAAAACAACATGATGCTTTGTGGAATTTAAAAGCAATTCTGATTATGTGCTGAATAAACTTTAACTATCATCTCCTTTTTTCCGAAAAGTCAATTTTTCAGAAAACACACTTGCATGCGGCATATAAAGACACAGATGTTCTGTGCTACCTTTTCAGCTGTTGTCATGGTAATGAAAAGATGATAATTGCATGTATTACATGTAAGACGACTGCTACATGCTGATCTCAGTCAACCAATCTGTAACTGGCACTCGGTTCAGCAGGGGAACCATTTTCTGTTTTTCTTTTCGGGCTTACAATTTGAAGCTATCGTTGTAAGGAAAGCAAAAAATTAAAAAAAGAAAATAGGTCAGGGGAGTTGAAGCAATGTAAAGTGTTCTCTTTTAGGCCATTCGTGGTACAAGGTCAGGTCAATCATGTAAGCATGGCTGCTGCTTCTCACAATCAACATGAGGATGGGATCACTCCTCTGTGTTGGACAGAAAGCCCACTATTATAGCATCACCCCTTCAGAAGCTTCTCAGTTCTCCTGACTGTGTTCGGGATGGAGGGGTGGGGGTCTCGGCTCCCCTGGCTGCTCTATGCCACTCTATGGAGAAGGAACCTCAGTGAATAGGCCCCACTCAAGAGGAATAAAGGAACCTCTCCACTGGTTTGTTTTGGAAGCTGTCTTATTGATCTGTCTACCTATGAATGAATGAATTGGCCCAGTTTTCCCGCTCATGTGGACAATGGCACTCAAGGCCTGTATTAACTGGCCTGATGTTATTCCCAGAGAATAGCGTGCATTAAGAGGAGTTTGGGAGCGTTTGTCATTCCATCCCTCTATCTACTCCACTAACCTTTCCCACAAGAATAGAGACGCCACACTAAAAAAAGCAAATCGATGGCCATTGACTGTCTCGATCAATGCCAGTTTGCACGAGGACATGTTTCATAAGAAGAGTGATGTCGAAAACACAAATACCGCATTAATGAGCACCGTCGTATAACGACTACAAAGTCTAGCGAAAGAGACAGAATTTTAAATCTTGCTTGAGGAGATGAAGGACCAAAAAGGAGCTGCTGTAAATTCAGAGAAAAGCTTTTAAGTCTAAAGCAATGATAGAACTGATCTGGAAAGAAGAATCTTATGTGCTTGAAGCTTCCAAGTGCAGATAAAGTAGTGAAGGTTTAGAAAGGGAAATCTGTGTGGAGCTGTTTTGATAACTTAGGGTGCAACGCGTGTATTTGAGGGGGAAATAAAGTATAATTCCCTTCAATTCCATAGCACAAAAATACAGAAATAAAAATCAGGTCTGCATTAAAAGCCAGGAAGATGTATAAAAACAACACCACTTTATTCAAGATATTTAACAGTTTTACACTCTCAGTATAAAACCATTTTTTTTTCATCCCTGTAAAAAAAGTTCTCATTTGCCTGTTAGATTTTTAAAAACACAGAACTACTTAAAGAAAGTGAACAATTTCGCAACACACAACATACCAAAAATTATTATTGTTCTCAACCACATTTATATGACTTCTCGGCATAATTTGGAGGGAGGAAGGTTCAACAAGCAGACAGACTGAATCAATGGGGAGACGATTTCACAAACAAGTCTTTGGTGACGAGTGTTTTTCTTGAGTCATTCTAATGTAACTGAAAGAACATCACCAAAATTCAACACTGTTACCAACTTGCTGTTATTTTGGTCATTTACAGACTTGCAAAAAAAAAGTGAATTGGATGTATTAAATATTTAAACTCAGTTTCTCTCTTTGGTCATCTGGGAACGAGAGTCGGTACAAAAAGACAATGACCAACAAATCAGAGATTTTCTACTTCTTAGGACTGTCAGAAAGCAGAAAAATGAGCTTTTTTTTCAACTAAAAACCAAAGCAAGTGGGTCCTTGCTTTAAATTTCACAGCAAATTCATATCTAAAGTGCCAATTGCATCTAAAGCTGCGTAAATGAACCCAGCTTCCTGTTGTGTTACAGCTAAAGTTGTGTATGAAGCCAGTGAGTCAGTAGAGTATAGGTATAAAATAAAAAAAGGACAAAGTAAAGAACATAATTTATTTAAGACAAAATCTAAAGCAGAAATAAATACATGAAAGACAACAATGTGTGAAATTTACTTTGTGAACCCAACAATGAATAATAAAACACTGTCAGTGGTAACAAACTGAAGAAACGGAAGCCTGATTAGGCCAATGGATTCTGAAAGTATCCCAGCTGTTCCTCAACTGACTGGATTGCTCCTTCAAAGAAAAGTTCATCTGTAACTGATTTGTCAAACACATTTTCAAAACTGATTTTTAGCCATCATGCACTCAAAAAAAAGGGGTTGTTATTAAAATTAGAAATGTTTACAGGCTTCGACATGTGTAATAAATACAAAAAAAAAGATCAATCAATAAAAAATAGTCATTAGGACAAATTAGATTTAGTTTGAGACGCAGATTAAACAGATGGTATTAGACAAGTCGAGAGTTCAAGAAGTGCAGGGGGGGGGGGGGGTGTTAAATCAGCTCACCATACAAATCATTTTCATGAAAACAATCTAGAAATTAGGCAGGATTGATACATTCATTATGTGCATATTCCTCATCGTTTAAAACAGACACAAACCAAAGCTAAGACTTTCGACATCAGGAGCTTAGAAATGTTGATATGGTGCTGCTGGACTTTGTAAAATGTGTTCTGTACAAAACTCGAGAGCTGGAATTTATAAATTACAGCTCTGTTATATATAAATGCAATAATGGGATGCCAGAGAACCCCGGGATTGTGTGATCTGTAATTAATCTGGCACCATGTACCCTACATTCCTGAATAGACTGGACAATCACATTGGCCGGTGTGTCACCAGCACAATGACTGTTTTGTGCGTACATTTGCCCACCAAAGAATTACAGTATACTAAGACACAGTAAATATGTCCTTTTGTGAATCAGACCGAGTGAGTCCCTCTTTATAAAGATGGATCTACAGAATAAAACAGAAGGCCGCAGAGTTGTAGTCCAGTTTCGAACACCAGCACACATCAGACCTACAGCCAACAGGACAGCAGGGGACACACTCACTTGGCACCATTTTAAAATCAAAACTTTCACAAATCCACAATTTAATCCATTGGAAAAAGAATAAAAAACAAAGAAAAGATTGTTCTCAAATAGGTTTAAAAGCAAGGGATAGGTAAAGGTTAAAAAATACAAAGAAAAATGGAAAGTAGAACATAAAGGCCAGTGGTTTCTCAACAGTAGCTGGCATCATCTCCTCTTGATCACAATGCCCTTTCAGATTGCAGCTAACCAACAGCAGAGATCCTATACATGCAGACAGACACACGGACACAAGCACATACGTTGAACTGAGGCCCCGCATGCTGTCCTCCCTTTGAATCATCTTTGCTGCTCAGAATTCTCCCATCGCGTCTAAAATGGCTCAGTGAAAACCAGGAAGGTTAACGATGCACATTAAAACATCACAAATCTATTGGAACGCCTTTCATTTAAATATGGAAGTTTGTCCTCTATGGCAAGTTCAGTTAGACAGATTTAAATACATCAGCTTCAAGTCAATGAGATGTCTCCTCATGAGTTTAACATCTCCTTCAGCTCCCCTGCAAGTACAGCTCTTGTTGTCCACTCTATAACCCCGGTTTGCTCACAGCTCTTCCTAACCAGCCTGGAAACACCCACAGGCTGCTTTTCCCTCCTCCTATTCCAAGAAAAGACTCACTGGTACAGACTGCAATATTTTAAGACTCTCAGACACTTCAGTGACACATTTGAGGAAAAACAGGCCAAACAAAAACCCCCGCATATTTTAAAGATTTCATTGAGAAACAAGCCTGGGGCCCAAGTATGGCAGTTATCGGTGTCCCCAAAACGGAATTAAAACAAATAAAAAGCAGAATTTTAGGCTAATATGAAGTCACATATTAGCCCCATTAAAAAAAATTAAAAATCCAGATTCAGTGATATTTTGTTTTTGTCTAAACGTAGCTTCTTTACAGTCACTGAGGAAATTAGTACAGTCATGGATACAAACTGGAATATAGCGGCTGTATGACACTTAACGTCAAGGCCCCAAACAACACGTATCCAGTCATGCTGAGTAATTCCAGGAATGGATAAATCTGTGGTGTAACTCACTGCCAACATTAGTTTAAAGGGGAATTAACCACCGCTGGAAATAGAAGGAATTTAAAAACGAGGGCAAGAGTATGAAATCAAACTCTCCAAAGAAGCTGCATTTATGGTTTTCTAAACGAAAAGATATCACAAATCTGAAGATGTTGATGGATTAAACTCATTGCACGTGCTCTCTTGTGAACAGATACCACTGATTAAACTCTCCCCATTGGCAGAACTGAGTTGAACTGCCACACAACGTTTCAACATGTAAAATTAATTGTAATCAGCATCTCAGCCTCTGTGTTTTACTTAACACCACTCAAATTTACTACAGAAACCTGGATCAGTTTTGACTAATATTCGTCTAACTCGTACTGTTTCTTGGTAAGGTTTAGAAATCTTGCTTGCCCAAATAAAAAGTGGTGGTCGTAGAAGTAAAAACAATGACAAGAGTTCACAGTCATCTGTGGAGGAAGCACTGGAAGGTGAACCAGGAGCTCTGATGATATGATCAGTCATTGTGAGGTGGTCAGAGAGATGGAGGGAGGGGAGTTTAAGAGCAGAGTCATCAGCAGGCCTCTTTTTGCCCCCACTCAGTCCTTTCTGATCGGGCCGAACATACGGCAGCACTGTGGGGGTCTCGGGTGCCACTGTTGGATTGGTGATGCTATGCCGCCATGAGATACTGATGGTAGAAGAGGCCAAAGAGGGAGGTGGAGAAGAGGCAGGCAGCGATCCACCAAGTGAAGAAGGAGAAGAGGCCCCGGAAAAGTAAGGGGGTGAAAACAGTCTTTAGACCTCCCAGAGCCACTGACAGCTGGGCTACTGATGCCCGGGGTCCTGTTTCTACGACCGAAGCTAGTGTTGGGGCCGCTGCTGGTGCTGCCTCCATCACAGAGTCAGAGTTCATTTCATAGGTGCAAGGCAGGTCTTCTTCAGGATAGACCCACCAGGAGTGACCACCTGGAATAAGTGAGGCAAAGAAAGTAAACAGCTTGAACTAATGGAAAGCAATGAGATATTATGAAGTGGAAAAAGACAGAGCAGTGGATGACTCACCTAAAGTTTTTAGCAGCAAACTTGTATGTAGCAGCATCACCAGTGGTGCCACATACTGTAGTGCGATTACACACAAGTAGTAAAAAACACGTGCAACCTAAGAGAAATGAGAGGAGAAGAGCAGCATTACATTAAGCTTTCACACAAAATGTTTAACAAGGAACGTTGCAAAACATTTGAACAAAGAATCACAGCTACAGCTTCTAAAACAATCACCACAAACATCATCTAGCGTAAGGCCACGACATAGCATGGCTCTCTGCTTACGGGCCAACGTCAGTTTTAATAATGTTATTTCTTATTGGACAAATGGCATTTATACTGATAATGATGGATCGCTGGAGGTGTCAGTTCATGCAACCATAACTTCAGTAATAAAACATGTTGGAATTACAAATCAGTCAGTATATATATATATATTTTTAACAGCACTCCAAAATAATTAAATATGATATTTTGATATTGAATGTGGTCGGTCATGATTAATCACACACTTTTTTTCTCTGCTGTAGGCTACAAATAAGCTGGAAAAGAAACATAACAAAAATCTGACACTCTCTGCTCTTGACAGCAAGTCTGTATTTCCAGTGCCACCCATTCTAACTTGGGCTGACGTATATTAACACTTGCCACTGTGCACTACAAGACGCTTGTCTGCATTAGGCTAAACTGTCAGCGCTTCTTGTTATAAAGGGAATCATAGAAACTGATCTGACTGGCCACAACCGATGCAAGTGACAAAGGCACTCATTGATTTTGTAGCCAATTTCCAAATGCACCACAGGTAGGCTGCATGACTTGTGAATAATACACGAGCACAGCTGATTGAGTTTTGTGCTCTCCTCTTTACTTCAAAACGGCAGGACCTTAGTCTTATTTTTTTTTTTAATAAGTACAGATTGACTTATTCCTAAATTTCCCCATCGCTACAACAGAAGCGAGGTGGACCCATCTACATTATCTAAGCGGTGCTCTAACTTTCAGTACTTAGAATATTATGTCACATGTGACGAGGGATACAGTTTCCATTAACGCAGGGTTGCAATCTGGATAAATATTTACTCACCATCTTCTGCAGGTCAACGGTACTTATCCGTCCCGCCTCCTTCTTCATCTGGTCCACACCTTTCTGGGCCAGGTTGAGGTAGGCCTGCAAGTGATGCCTCATCATGGCAAGCCGGAGCATACACATCAGTATGATGGCCCATAACCGCAGAGTATCATATGTCTGTTCAGTCATCCTGGCATTAATAGAAATACATGAGTAAGACAGGACAGATGAAAAGGTGTCTTCTTCCAGCCTGCAAACTCAACACATCACGCATCTGCTTCATCCCTTGGATGGTAGGCAGAGACACTGAGATAGAAAGATGGCATGAGCAGAAGAGTCTCAAATAAACAAACAAAGAAAAAGTAAGAATGGGTGAAATTGAGGAATGAAAAGATGAAAGTGGGGCACTGTAACATGAAATCAGACTTAATCGGGTTTGACCTTGATGGTCACAGTCAGTGTCGGTAAAAGAAGAAAGCGAGACACATGACACAATTCAAACTTACGTGACAAATAAAACATGCTATCTTACGAGGAAAAAACGAGATAGAAGATAGAGTGAAGAGCCTTAATTCAGGAATGACTAAGTTTGTTTACAATCTAATTTAATCCACGTAGACAATGTGTGTGTTGTTTCCAGTTTATCTACGAGCTGAATACGCTCCTCTCATCAAACCGTTGTAAATTCCATTCTCCTAACTGGTGCTGCTTTGTTTACATCCATTTTCCAGCTAAAAAGCAACAATTACTTTTATTTTCACAGCTCAACAACATCGTCAATTCCCTCTTGTTTGAGTGGCATGTAGAGGTACATCAATGACCCTGTTGTCAGATCAAGTACACGTACTTTCATTTGGATACTGATACAGAGTACCGATATGAGTAGTTTATTTGCTTATGGAGCTTACTGGTTGAAATTACTTTATGTTCCAATGAAACAAACACTACAAATAAAAAAAAAAAAAACAATTTAAAAAAATTGTTTTCACTCCAATTCATCCAGCTGCAGCACAGTTTGTGTCATATTTAAGAGTACAAGAAATGTTCCTCCAAACGTTACTGTATGGGTATGCATACTGTATACCAGCTAATTATTTTTACTCACAAAGGCACACTCTCCTTTCCCAGAGTGGGGTTCATTATGTAATCCTTGGTAATAGGCTTTACCCACAGCAGGACCATGATGAGAGGGGACAGGAAGTTGATATGAAGCAGAGTCCTACAGCAAAAACAAAGAAATAAAAACATAAATAATTAAAACAAGTCCTGCTCAAGCATTTTCTCAGAATCATCTGTGAATCAATGCAATATATAAAACTGAGTAACTTGCTAAAATCATCACTTTTTAATCTCAATTTCAAGTTAGAGAAATAAGGTTCATGTTATCAATGCAACTTTCCTTGAGAGGGGTGAGAAGATAACCACAGCACACATTTTGAAGGGCCTGGAGATAATCCCTGCTAGTGACAGGGTCTGAGGATGTAAGCTCATGACACTTAAGAGGGGGAATGGAAGAGGAGGCCATTTTGGTGAGTCTGCTATGCCAAAGTGGATTATCTGAATGCGATGTGCTCCCTGCTCTGCACCCTCTATCATGGCTGGAGACATGCCACCCAGTGGGTTCTGAAATAGAAATCTGCCGAAACTGAGGAAGTCTTCATCTAACTCACAGGGTGTTCTCTTGTATCTGACAGACTCTGAATAGTAGGAGACAAGCACCACTACACTATGGCTTCTTCATAGTCCTGAATAGAACGGTTTGATTCTTGATCACAGTTTCTGTGGCCAATTTGAGCACATCAAATATTATTAAGCCAAGATCTATCTATATATTTGACTAACCTGAATAATTTTCTATTATGACTGGAAATATGGGCTGAGCAGTGGGTCGGTGGTTAGCACTGTCACCTTGCAGTCAGAAGATCCCTGGTTTGTGTCCCAGCCTGGGTCTGGGATCTTTCTGCATGGAGTTTGCATGTTCTCCCTGTGCATGCTTCCTCCCACAGTCCAAAAACATGGTGAGAATTTATTTCTAAATTGTCCATGAATGTGAGAGTGCTTGTCTGTCTCTATATGTAGCCCTGTGATGGACTGATGACCTGTCCATGGTGTCCCCCTGCCTCTACTCTCAAATGCACGTCACTTTTGGTAAAAGTGTCTGCTAAATTAAATTGTAGAACCTCAATACAACAAAAGTGAGTGCATGCTTCTTTAGGCAGATTCCATTCTTTCATTATAAAAAAAAAAATAAAAAATTGTACATGTTCAATGATGAGAGTCTTGCACAAAATGTGGATAGATTTTCTACCCTTCTTCACAGGTAGTTCGTCTCAGCTGTTCCTTGTTGCTCTGCCAAGCACTTGAAAATTGTCATATACTGTCTTGGACTAAAATCAGGGGACACAGTTGGCAAAGTCATACTTTTTCCATTTATTTTCTTTAGAACTTTGAATGATGGTGGCAGAGTGCCAAGCTTCTTGAGAAGGGTAGTCATCTTTTCGTTTACTATTTGGGAGTAAAAACTTCAGTAACTATGTTCATCATTCTAGTCCACAGAAAACATGGTGGACCTGATATGATCCAAACAAATGTATTCTGATTTCTGAAATAAAAACGGTGTGACCTAAATTCATTAGACTTCTTTTGCACTCTGTGGTAAACTTTAGTCTTGCAAATAATACGAGGTGAGCAAAAAAATTCCAATGCAACTTCAGTCAGAATCATCTAAAAATCAGTACATTGTGGGGATCTGATCCTTGTACCCCTTCCTATCTTCATGAAGCCATGTTGCATTAGATGCAAACCAGGATGAATCAAATAAAATTGTGGTGTTCATGGGTTCTTCTATAACCGTGTTCATATATCAGACTTAATTGGAAATGATATGTAGCATCGTTATTGTTGCTGTGGTCACAAATGTACTCGCGTTTGTTGCATTCAGATTGGACTTTGGGTACAATATTTTCCATGTAGTCTACCTGTACCTTTTGTTTTTTATTACACATGAAATGTAACACATTACAAAAAAATAAAGCAACTTCTGAATATTTACTGACCAACAGTTGATTTTTAATGATTGTGAAGTCCATGTTTCAACAAATATTGGCACCTTTTCTACCATTTTTCTTAGGAGAAGGAGGAAATTAAATGTGGACAGAGATTAGTGCAGAGGACTCACTGTGTAAATTTGGCTGTGGTTAAAGTGAGTGCATCTAGATGCATCTGGGCCAATCGTAGACCAGGGAAAGTTAGAAAAGCTCCAATAAGAGAGCACAGCAAGGCCAGGATCAACTTGAAGGTGAGCTTAGATATGGGACCCCTATGAAAGAGAAAACACACAGTGAGATACTACTGTAGTTTCACGAGTCATAAAGAATTCATGACTGCAGAGAAAACAAAAATGATACTATGAGAATACTGATGTTGTGCTTACTGGGACTCCATGCCCTGGTGTTCCAGAAACTGTTGAGCGCTGTCGGAAAAGTTTGCAAAGCCTAGAAACGAAGAAACGTTCAACAGTGACTCACTCAGCGGGACCAGAAGTAAAAAAGAAAAAATGTTCCTACCATCAGGGTCATTTGTGAGAAAGGCTTGCTACAGCACTGACCTGACTCCAGACCAAACTCCAGGTAGTTTTCAGTGACTATAAGGATGGCCATGGCTTTGACAAAAAAGAAGAATGCAAAAGTAATGCAGAGTGAGCGTTCGCCTCCTTCCTCCAGCTTGAAGTAGTGGGCCGTTAGAGAGAAAAGGGTCTTACTGTGGGGACAGAGTCAAGGAAAAACATCCCAAGAAGCACACACTGATATGAAAAGCAAACTCAAACCACTGTGCAGAAATGGTATAATGTATTTTTTGTAAATCCAAGGGAAACCGGTAATTGTCCTCAATAGACCAGTACAAAAAGAAATTGTAACACACAGCTCTCCACCACACTAAATGTTGGTCCATCTTTGCAGAAGGACACAGTCTGTGCGTACTTACAGGCTCTGTGTGAACCCTCAGCTCCTTAATACCATACAAACGCTGCTACCTGGCATGTGTGAACATAGAATACGTGTTGCTTTGAAAGTGGTGCGTGCCATTGAGGTCACAACTGTATTTTACTCTTTACCGTCGCTAGTGAACTGGTTGCCGTGGAGATGAACTCGGACTCTGCAACATTTCTGGTGACAGTATGCCATTCACTCCCTTTCAGACCAATTCAAGAATGGTATTCAAGCCAGTGGATGCTTTCTTCCAATAACCCTCATTTTGTGCTGTGAAGACAGCTGCATAAACATTCACTAGATAACTTAGAGACAGCACGACGCTGAGAGGGAAATAGTAATGCTTGAGCCATCACGTAGTGGCCTACAATCGATAGACTGCCAAGTTGGCCAGTCAACATTGGCCAGAGGGGAAGATATTCTGTCACGTTGATCAGCTTCACTAAACAAATGGAAAAAAGCAAGTAAAAGCATTAAATGCATATATCTGAGAAACTCCAGTGTTCCAGTGGTATTAGTAAAAGGTTAACAGAGCAGGGCAGCTGATCTCCAGGGCAAGAGTCCTCACCATGTCATCAGAGCTGAAATGGGAAAACTGAAATCAAGTGCCCCATTAACACATATATTGGGGCGACATATTCCCTCATCTTCATCGTCCCATTTCATCAGTTCCTCGGTCTGTCCTTTTCCCGAAGCATATCAGTCTGTTGGGCTGTGGAAATTGGGCCGCCAATCTCCAGCACAGGCAGGAAATGACACACCATCTGACCGCACTGAGCCAGGCCTGACCAGGAGAACTGGAAAGATTGATCCTTTTGGTCGGTGGCAAGGATAATGTATATTATTTAACCATCATTCAGCATAGCAAAAGAGCAGGTGGAGGATAAAGGCGATGGCAGTCAAGCCGGTAGGCAGTCATTTCATAGCCTCTTACCCACATGCTGCACCTCTCTTATAGACAAAGACATAATAACCTATGACATGTTCAAAAATAATTGAAGTGTGTGGGTGGAAACCACAAAAACATGTTCTGCAGAAACCTCAATCGTTCCTGAGTCGCTGATAAGCATAACATACATGTGTTCACAGTTTAAAAGAGCAGTTTACACCACGACACAGAGGAGACTCAGAGGACAAAAGAGGAAGCGAGATGTAAATAGCAATGTAAGGATACATGACAAAGGCGAGTACTAGTAGGCACCAGACCACACTGATGTTCATCTCTCCTGAGGGGTTAGCCACACTGTAGTAGAGTTCTGTTATCAGATAGACCACAGTTGCCGCCACTGTGAAGTCCACCAGCCACTGGAACTCTGGGAAGTAGTGCAATGCTGCGGACACAAAGGGATATAACAAAATCAAATCCTTTAATAACAATATATACTATACGGTTCAAGATTTACAAAAATCAAACTAAGCAAACATTGAGGACTAAACTCTTTTTATGTGATGCACTATATGTAGATTTATACCTAATGTGTCGACTTCTGTGATACATTTCGTCTCCAGCTGTAAGTCTATGTCCTTGGGAACTGTTAGCGGCTTACTCTCTATGTGACCATTGTACTTCCTAGAAGAGGACAGAGCAGCAAAACAACAACAACTGGGGTTAGAAAAACAGAAAAGAACTAATCCTAAATATGAGTACAGTTCAAAAAATTTCAGACAAGTAACATATTTTAAATCTGCGTAGGACAATAAAAGTCACAATTATGTTGAAAAAAAAATCCATTTAGTGGACTGCATTCTAGCAAACAAAGAAAAGTGACATGAAGTTGGAGAACTAAAACTAAAACTTGCTGCCAAAACCAATTATGCCAAAACCAAATCTGCCACCCAGATAGTCATTGTGGAAGTGAGTCCAGCAGTAAAGTCCTTTCTTTATAGTGACATTCAATGCAGCTCTGGCATTCAAGTTTAATAGTTAGCATAGGTCTAGATACTTCTATTACAAAAACTACTGGACTCTGTCATGACCAAGGGGGCCAACACAAAGGCAACACTAAATCGCTAACAACAGGTGCATGGAGAGCTATTCTTTGGGTTTGAAGAACTGTCTGGTGGGCCTTCTCACTTCTGGACTTTGTTCAGCCCTGTGTGTGTGCTGAATTCATAAGGACAATACCACTGTAAGACTCTAGTGCCAAACATGCCCCGGACAGATTTCATCTCTGAGGCACCTGACAGGAAAAAAGGGGCTCAGCTCTACCCCTGACTGAGGGAGTCAGGCATTTAACAAAGGGAATGGAGCTGCATGGCACAAGCTGGCAAAGGTACAGTGGTGCATCTTTTTCTTCAAGGGATTACTGAGCATGTGGTGCTGGAGAGCGGTGACCTGCCTCATACAGGGTCAGAGAATGGACTGAACTACAAAACCACTTTAAGTTTGAGAGCTGGACACCACGCGGGACAGTAAGGATTAACTTTCAGTGGTGACTTTAATTTAAATTCACATTCAAAAGGAGAGTACAAAGGAAACGGTGCTACATTTGCGTGTTCAACACATGGTTCAACTTCCACCTGCAGCCTTAAAAAAATGAATAACAGATTTTTTTTTTTTTGTAATTACAAAGTAGTCTTGAAGGAAAATCATCCACCAGAATCAAAGCTTGACATCTGACCACTTTGAAGATATAATGCTGTTTGGGAAACTTTGATTTCAGAGTGGATGCAATCTTTTCAAACTGTCATTCCCTGAAATAGACTAAGTAGTAACGTCCCCCCAAAAAATAGGACCAACTTTCCTCACATCCACCAGACGGGACCACTTCTAAGCTGAGTTGCTCTGAGCCCCAATGAAGAGCCATAAAAGAACACAACAACAAAAACAGACTTCTATCTCCTTACTTCAAACTGGCCTTAAATGAGCCATATAAACACATCAGCTTCATCTTTTTTGTCGACATGCCTGTGGTCTCCATCCATCACAAACGTCGGCTTCTCATCTTTTTCCTCTGTGATGAAAGGGGCGTCTTTTCTACCTCCTCTGCTTTTCCAAACTACCAAACAATAGCCCCTCTTCCTTTCTGCCCTCTCTTACAACCTACCTGTCTTTCCTCTTCTGTCCTTTTTGTTTCCCAGCTAAGCTCCTCAACTCATCTTCCGTAGGGTGCTGATACCACCGCAGACTGTGAACAAAGAAAAGGAGAATCAGACTCAGACGGAGGAGGAAGGAATGAGACACAATACAGCAGATTTACAGTTGTGGACACTAAAAAAAATGGATAAAGCCCAGCTAGATTTGCTGTCCTTCTATGTAATTACCAAAATATCCAGAGTAATATGATTTATGTTGATTCTGCTGTATCGAAGCAGTAGGTAAGTAACGTGGGTCTCTTTATAAACGTAGTAAGAAATCTTATATAATCACTTGTCTGTTCATTTCCTTTTCTTGTGAGAATAACGGTATTTCACCCACAGTTAAAAGCTTAAATTGCCTTTACATCAGTCTTTAACGCACTATCAAAAGCCTCGTGAAAAATGCTCTTGTAAGTGGTGACATTAAGTCATGATTATATGAAAATGACTCAAAGCCTCAATTTGCAACATCTCAGAGCTTTATGATTCACTTCCCAACAACAACATACACATGAAATAGACATTTCTCAAAGCTTTACTTTACATCAGCCATTCTGATACACATCTAAAAAAAGCGCTCGTGAAAGGCTGTACAACGGCAAGGTTACTCATCCTTAAGGATTACGCTTGAAATAAGACCTAATTTAAGAGCATCCTTTTGAAGACAAACATTTGAGGCACCCTCCTTAACTTTGTTTAGAAGCCCTCTTGTCACAGCATCTTAAAAAGCACTCTGTGTGTTAGAGGGGATAGAAGGAGCACAGCTTGTTTTTCCCTTTGTATATTTATTTACTATGGAAAATTAATTACAAAGTATTCTGAAGGGACATGCCAGGCCTCCTGCTTAGGGCCACAGTTTTTGAAAATGTTTCAACAGTGCCCTGAAATGAAAAATGAATTAATTATTAAATGTGTTCCAATAAGCTGTTTACTGAAAAACATATGTGGCACTAATTAGAGGAAACGAGGCAGGAACTTTATTTTTTTGTGCCGTCCTCCTGGGTCATCCCAATATTTTGATGCCCTTTGGTCTGTGCAGTACGTTTTAATGATTCTTTTCTTCTGTCACCTAAATAAACATTTTGATCCCAATTGTTCTAAACGCTCTTTGAAATCAACCCCTCAGGAGGCAAGTACACTGAAGAAATTAAAATGTTAAATTTAGAGAAGCTATCTAAAACAGCATGCAAAGGATTCTACAATACCTGCCACTGCAGAGTAGCCATCTTGCAAAAGAATAATGAGGTATGATTTTCTGAATTACACTGGCCATTACCATGGTAACCACCAGCTGCACACCGATCACACCCTGTGGAAAGAGGATAGGGTTTAAACTACATTTAAATAACAATTATACATACCTTTGTAGGAAGTAATTGCACATATGAAGTATAGGTTATTCAGGCTGACACATACTGAAGCACGTCTTTTGATTGCATCCGTAGAAAGTATATATATATATATATATATATATATCTTAACTGCTGATGTTCACAAGTCAAGTTCAACACATGCTAACAGACATGTGCATGTTGATGCACATCAGAGTCTGCAGAGGCTTACAGACAAACATTCAAACTGTGCACACGTATTGGATACTTTATATGAATTCCTAAATACTTCCTTGACAATACAATGACTCGATTAGCTTTTCACAGACAGAGATGACATAATACACTTTGTCCACATGTTAATGTTAGCAGTGGAGACTATAAAGTTGCCCCAAGTAGACAAATTCTTGATCTGAGATAGTGGATGACTCTTTCCCTTAACTTAGATGTTATATTAATAATGTAAATGAAAACTCTATCTGAGGTAGATGGTTTAAATAATTCCACAGGCAGACATATGAAGAATATCCTTTCATTTAAAGTTGTCGAGATTAGGCTCCACAGCCATGATTAAAACCCAGAGTTCAAAGAATGACTCGCATTTTATTGGGAACTCAGGAGTCCATTGCTTTAGTAGCACTACTACTAGAACTACAACCATCTATTATGCCATGTCAGTTTTCTCAAATCAATTCTTATTGTTATTTTCACATTTTATCTAAAAACACTGTCCATATAATGTGACAATATCCAACTTAAAATTTAGCTACCTTGCAAAAACTGCTCGGAATGGGTTGAGGAACATGACAAAGAGCACTGGGTGTTTATCCGGCCTCCAAGCATCCCAGATCCCAAGCCAATTGAGAATTCATTGGACGTGCCAGAATAAACCGATCCACAGAGGACCCACTCTGTAACACTCATTATCCAAAGGATCTGCTACCAACATCCTGGTCCTAGACACAACAGGACACCCTCAGAGGTTCCATGATGATGCTCCTATAGGAAACTTTGGCAACACATTGAGGTTCTTCATAATACCAGGCAGGTAGTTTTAATGTTGTGGCTGATTTATGTAAGTGCTTTTACAACATTCACACCTTGACTCATGTGACTGAGCCACATGTCTACCCAATGCCCCATGCATTTTTAATTCAACAACATGGTAAACAGTATTATCTCTCCACTGTTCTGCACAACATGATAAGCCTCTTAAATTTTGTTGCCAGTGGTAGTGTCAAGGCTCCCTCCTCAGTCCCTGCCTCAGCTCCCTCCTGATCACCTCCTCCTCACCTGTCCTCCACTCACTCTCTGCAGCAGCTGGCGGCAATAACCCATCACCGTCATCAGAACTCTGGGCAGCCGTGATGCAGCACACCTGTTCTCCATCTCCCTCCATAAAAGCCAGCTCCACACGCAACACCCTGCCAGATAGTTGTTTCAGCTCCAAGCAGTTTGGTTGGCCTCTGCACGTTCTGTTTGTGTTCACCTGCAACTGAGAACTAACCTTTTCTCCTGTACCTGCAGTCTCCGCTGGTCACGCTGCCCGGGCTCCCCTGTCATTCCTGTCCACCACCAAACTCTGAACTGGCATTCACCTCTGGAGGAGGAGGTGTCTCGTCCCTGCCTGCCTCAGCCCGCTGCCCCTGCCTCTGGATATCCAGGACTGCCACAACCACTCTCTGCCACTCACCCACTCCAGCAGAGAACTAACCTGGACCGCCGGTCTCCGGTTGCCTGTCGGCCCCACTTCCAGTCCGTAGTGAGTTCCTTAGTTAGAATTTTTTCCTGGCTTTAGTTTCACGTTGATTTAGTATTAGTTTCAGTCACTCACTCCCCCTTAGTTCTTTTGCACACCTAATTTGTAGCAAAATAAATTACTTTCTGCCTGATCCCGCTGTGAGTCTGTGTGTTCTCTGCCTGGGTTCACCACTGACCGTGACAGGTAGATGTGATGACCTAATGCTGGTGGGCATGAAAATGTATACATTGTGGTTAGCTTGGTAACAGTTTAAAATTTTTCTAAACTCCTGCCACTGAAGTGGTTATTCCTTTAATAAAACAAGTTGTAGTAAGCCACCACCAGCAAAACAATTACCACTTAATATAATTGTCAGAATTAAAATAGCTAATTGTTTACGATCTCTATGGTAGCAATGGACTGACACTATTTTGATAGCATTTAATACACCAGATTAGAAAAAAATACATTTGTATTTTTAAATATATGTGCCATCTTTCAGTTTAATTTTCAGAGAATTACTTCAGCCATGACGAGTATCACATAAATGTAAATTGAACTTAGATGGTGATAAAAGATTAATATCACAGACCACAGCAATGATCAAAATATGCATTTACACTAAAATGAAGCATGCAAAAAATACAACAATGTCATAAATATAATAATAACCACAGAACATTTATATGACATAACACAAGCATGTAAGTATTTAATTCATTGTGAGTAATTTAAGCATTATCAAAACAACTACTGATTAACACTGACTAATTTTAGTAAATTTAATGATACAATATGCACTGAAAAGACACTTAACATTTGTCATGTCTGTGTGGCCATGAGCCAACACTATGGCAGGTACCCAAAGATTTAGCAGCATAAGGAGCTCAATATCAGCCCAGCACATTAGATCAATATTCACTTAGGCTTAAGGGGCCAGAATCATTCTCATCATGTTGCGCTTTTATCTACTCACTGTAGGCTAAGATCTGTGGCTTGGTTTCTCTTCGGCAATCAGTAGGAACCATTGATATCTGTACCTGCACACACTTGAGCAAAGAGGAACCAATTGGGAAATTAATCCCCAATTAATATATGTTCATCTTTGAACAGTCTTAGATCTGGGTTAGCCCTGATCTAGTGCCAGTGAATCTACACTCACCCTAAAATTATAGATTTTGAAGTCTTCAGTGTTTTCTCAATAGAATGTTTAGATTATCAATAATATTCAGCTAAACTAATCTCCCTGTTCTAACTCAAATCAGAACCTACAGAAAACACTGAAAAGTGTGAAAAACATGTAGGCTGAATTTCTGCAAAGACACTCATTTTAAAAGACATGTTTTTTGTTAGTGTAATTAGTTTGAGGTACACACAGTTGAACAGTTAACCTAACACCACACATAATGTGTGTGTGTATTATTTATGTGTCACATATGCTGCTTCTGATGTAATGTTGAACAACAAGCAAACATTTATCATAACTAACAACGCTGCATATGATACTGATAAAAGTATCTCTGACTGATGGTTAAACTCATGTTAGACTGGAGTTGGTGTAGGAGGAGGAAGTGACAGAGGAGGTGATCGGGCCAGACCTGTACATTAGACCTACATTTTGGATTGGTCATGGGGATCCCCAGTGTCACCCAGCACGGGGTAAGCTCCAAAAGCTAAAGTCAATACATCTTCTGGAGTCACATAGGGGAGAGTGGGTGCCATTTATTTGGCAATTATACTCACTCGGATGTGACGCGTGACAAAATACAACCTCTCTGACTCAAGACGTTTCTCCATGTGAGAAATGGTCATGTAATATAGGTCAGCAGCAAACACTCTTAGCTGGTGGATGCTGACCATCCACTGTGGGGGACCTGCATGGATCTCAGCCCTGGGGGAAATTGAGCCAGCATGGACTCTCTTATCTGGCCCAGTCCGCTTGACCCCCTCCACACAACTACCAAATGAAATCTGTTGGGGGTGGGAAGTGGGAGCTACAGTGATAACTACCATCCATAAGAGCTCAAATACTTCACTACTACTTTACTCATGAAACTAACTTTGAAGGAGCGAACCCCTATATTGACCTTTTGATCCCCAGTTCCATTCATCTTTGTGATTTTGCTGCATATTTATTCCTTTTCAAGCTGTAAATTCTTAAGCCACTGGATAAAAGATTACATCTTATAATATAAATACAACAGTTGTACTTAGACTGTACTAAGACACTTGATTACATCCAGGATGTTTTGAATTTCTGTGACATACTGTGCGTCGCTTTAGTTTTTCTTCAACTTCCCTCAGTATTTAACAATATATTATAACGTTGCGGTCCTAAAATAAAATGGAAATGTCCCTTCTTTGTTTGATCACCGAACCTGCTTGCTTAAGATTAGATTAGATTAGATTCACCTTTATTGTCAAAAGACTGAATAATTATACCTTTCTAGTTATAATTTCCAAATGATTACTTCTATATTCTAAAATATGTCACTGCTGTCTTTTTGGGGCTCCTCGGAATTGTTAAATTTCATAATGATCCCGTCCAGCTGATTGCTTAAATCATTTTTGCGATTATGGCATTCCGGACATCAGCTGTGTTTTGGAGAAAATGCATGAGGTGCTAGAACAAAATGACACTATCATGGAAACAATCAGACATGCCTATTCTCAGACTAGTACCTATACAAATGTAATGACAAATGCATACACGGTGCAGCTTGCAGTTATTATCAGTTAATTTCTCTCAGTAAATTAAACTTGCAAACGTTTTTGTGACAGGTGCAAAAACACTATCTGTGAAATTACAAATACTTTAAATTATTGCAACATATGAACTACACAAATCCTCTGTGGGCATCCGGAGGTCGAACGGAGCAGCTCAGGTGGGTGAAAACACCTTGACTTCTCCGAAAGGTATCCTGTTGCCAGGTGAACGGTATGCTAACTGCTAAGTAGGTGAAATTCAAACCAGCGTGTAAACCTTACCTACAACCCTTGTCTGACAAAACAAGCTAACGTGAATACTTCCAAACAATATATATGAGTGGACACCAGTTAAAGCAGCAACACTATTAACATCTCTCGATTACAGTCAACGTTCACTTGCAGCTAACGCCAGCTAAAGAGCTACACTACCCTGCCGGGTACAGGCACCTGCTCCGGCTAGCAAGCTAGGCTTCCGTTACGCCGCATCCACACTAGCATCTCCGCTGCAGACACATGCAGGGTAACAACGTAGTAGTACACATCCACATGGAAACAGATATTAACATATGATGCTCTGTCAAAGAAGAAATGAGAGAAATCGTTGCGTTCAGGTGCTCGCTGTCACACTCACCATGTTGATGCAGTGCAGCTAAAACGGACTCTACCCCGGCAACACTGAGCACCCCGAGTCGGAAATCAAGCGGCGAGGAGCACATAAGCCCTTCTTGCGATGGTTATGCACAAAATAAAGGGGTTTCTCATTCAAACTGTAACCGTATCCTTACAGAAATGGGTTACATCGTCAAAAAAAATCAATGGATTCAACCTCCGCTCCCAAGTATTTTCAACTGCAGTAGAGGTCATACTAAAACTCTGGGTAAGAAGGTGTCCTCGGATATGCCTGTATATGGAACAGCAGATAAGGAGGGTTTAAATAATCACACATCGCAAATTAAAATAATACTTCGGTTATGAAAGGCTTATATATACATGCGTGACCTGTAATTTTTAATTTGACGTAAACGTTACACAGAGTTTGTAATTTTATGCAGGCTTCAGCGGAACCGCTATACACATGCATTAGGACCGCCTCAACCGGAAAAGGGCCACCACACGTGACAGCTCGGTGGCTGCTTTAAATGTCTGACAGGAGGCGGTGGACACTTCTGTGAACAGAGGCAAACAAAGCAGTCTGTCGGGTTCTTATTCGGATAACCTGCTTCTCGGTGATTACTGAGCATATTTTCCACCAAGTGTCTGTATGGTAAAGGTATTTTTTGCACTGTACGCTGCCTCTATACTTCACTGCGGGGTCTAAAAGAAGTGTTTTTCCTTCACAAACTTCACTACTTTGACATCGTTATTATAAAGTCATTCAGTCAAAAGCAAATCAATAAAAATGTCGTAGCCCTCAGCCACGTGGAAGTAGCTAGTTGTCTTTAAATCTGCTGTCCCTAACACCAACAGAAACGTCAAAAGAGCTTGCTTTTGGTGACTGTATTGTATCATCTTCGACTACAGTTCATGGTCGCCACTGAATGAGCTTTGAATGACTGTGATTTACAAGTTACACCCTTGTTATGTCTGCTCTTAGTTTCTTTTTTTTAATCGTCCTGCTGGTTTTCTCTTTTTCTTCTTTGAGCTAAATCTCTCTGTGTGTGTGTGTGTCCAATCTAGCAGTGGCTCCACCTTAGCCATCCTGTTAATATAAACGTCTTTGCATGTGTTACTCTTTGTCATGTCCTCCCTGCATTTATGTTTAGCATTGCATGTTGCTAACTTGTTGCCTGCTTTGTCCTCTCTGTCCTCCCTCCCTGTATCTCTCTCTCAGGTATTTCTGGTTCTGAAACTGTAGGGGTTCGATCTGCAGGTCGTTTCTCTCTTCCGTGGCCAACGTAAATAAGGTAAAGTCTAATAAAACTAATGTTAAAGGTAGGTAAAGTTTTATTTTGTACAATTCTTTGTTTGATTGTAATCCTTAATCCTTGAATTTCCCTCGGATTTAGTTATCTATCTATCTATCTATCTATCTATCTATCTATCTATCTATCTATCTATCTATCTATCTATCTATCTATCTATCTATCTATCTTAATTTTTAAATTACATAGGGAAATTCACACCATGAATATCAATGTAGGGCCAAAACTTCAATATTTAAACCTAACAGGTTATTTCATAATGCCTGTCTTATTTTTCTGCTGGAAAGCACTTTGGTGCAATGGCTGTTGCTTTAAATATGCTGTATAAATAACGGTAAGTTGATCTGACACTGTTTCAATGAACAAAGACTGTCGTGCATATGAATAGCCTATGTAGCCTTATTATTAATTGTCAAGAACGAGAGTGGTTGTTACCAATCAATGAGTTGGTATTTTTCTTGAGTGGTACTGTTTTGTTTTACTTAATAGGTTACCACTACTGTTTCTGGAATGTTTCTGCTAGAGCTTTGAGTACAATTAGACACAGGGCTACTGCATTATTTTAAGCATTAACACCTAAAATGTAAACATTAATTTCAGTATTACACCAATTAAACCTGATCTTGCTATAGTAAATTCAGGACTTATAGTGTACTATAAGGTATTTTCATATTTTAGATTACTATCCCCAGCACATCAAAGAGAATTGATCAGTTTTATAATGCTACACGGAGGTAAATGAAGAGAGATCCGAAAAAATTAACCCTGAATTAGGTATTATTAGTTCACTTACAATTACTGTCAGCAACTGCAACTCGGCAACCCCTGCTGAATACAGTATAAAGTGCTTTTTCTCTTTTTCTCTCTCTTCGGTACAAGCTTTTGTTCTACATATAGATGCGTAGGTAAAGTAAGGCACACCAAGTGTCAAAACTTAATTACACCCATTTTTAAAATCATAAGAATGAGGTGCAATCTGTTTGGAGCATAGCTCACGTCCTGATCAAATTTTAGGCACAGGTGTACACAGAACATTTGTTTTTGCATCTGCATTTGTACCTGTGCATACGGAATGCCATGTACATCAACATGTGGCTATATAAGGGCTTGGCTGTATTTGCACATGCGCATATATTGGCTAAGCCCTCCTCTCTTATTGCAGGGATACCTACCCCACCCCCTTGATGCATCGTGCTAGCCCCTCATGGCACGTAGACACACACACAAATACACACACTGCAGGAGTGTACTCGCACACTGCCTCAATCTTCTCTCTTGCACATTTGCTCTGTTACAAAATACCGTCCTGCCCTGAGGCCCTAAGACATCTCTCTGCTGATTGCTGTTTACTAATGATGATGTCAGCAATGAATGCAATTAGGTTAAAGCGATGCGGTAATTCACATGAGGCAAAATAAAATACACCAAGGCCCATGAAATCTGTAAGATTTGGAAAACAGGATGTCATGTCACAAAAGTGGCTCTAAATAGATGCAGACAATGTTTTATTTCAGAATCTGGGTTATTCCATACATTTCACACTGATTTCCTTTTCATTTATAATTGAAGGGAGTCTCATACTGTACATTCTCCTCGTTGTATTCCATATCACACTCAGCACTATCACTGCTGCTGTTTGAATTCTGTTCTCTCTGGAGCTTGTATTTTTTTTTCTTTTCTTATTCAGTGTTGTCTGTTCTTTTTAGTCAGGCTTGTTATTTTTAGATGAAACATAATAGCTAGGATCTTCAGTGTACTGTGAGAGTTTCACACCCTTTCCTAGTGTTTAATCCATATGACATCTCCGTGCCTACTGGTTCTTTTGAGTTTCAACTCACAAGCCTTGCAATATAAATAAAGATGATGAGAATATTACAGTAGAAATCTCAGCCTAGTCAATCAAAAAGACTCATTGTTGAATGTCACGATTCATTTTTAATGGCAGGACTTTTTGTGCGTGAGTGCTGGTGAGCATTATACATCGTTTCCTTCTTTTATTAATCAAACAACAGTTTGAAATGTGTGTCACTGATCTCAGCAGTATACCTCGAAGCAGAGGAGGAAAATAGAACAAAAATCCATGTCAACTCCTCACCAGTAGGACTGAAAATGGTTCAGAATGTAATTCTCTTTGGTGCAGCGCCTCCTTCTTCATTCTGTGTAATCTACAGGAATGCAAATTACAATGCAAATGCAAATACTACTGAATAATTTATGTGTAGCGTACAGTTCCTTTACAGAAACTCTTGAGTAGAGTAATGTGGCATGTGGAGCACACATCTGGTTAACCACAGAAATACACTATAGAAATTCTCCTTGCTAAATTCAGTTTACCAATTTTGTGAAGGATTTGCAGGAATCAGGAGAAAATATCTAAGATGCAGATGGAATTATATGATGCGGTCCTCTCTGTACTCCATATTGCTGAATCTTAGATGAAATCAAGTCAATGGTTACACATTATATTTAATTTTACATCTATGATTCGTCTTTGGCTTAATGTGTAATTTGCCTTATTCTGACCTGACAAAACAGCAGGAGCAAACAGCCTTTTACTTAAAGTTACTCTGTGTTGTATTCGATAGTAGGTAAATTATTTTTTCCAGCAACAATGTATTTCCATGTTCACTGCAGCTGATATTTAAATAACTCCTACATACTGTATGTAAATGTCAGTCCAAACCGTTGTTGACATTAGATCCTGTTCTCAGATATTATGGTGCTTTTGCATCCAGCACAGTAACAAGACCTTTCAAAGTCCTGATTCAAAACATCAATATAATTTCTGTAAATTAAATTGAAGCACATACAGAATGCCTTTGTCTGTTGCAGACAGAGGGGGGAATACACCTATTACAATTAATGACGTTCATACACACTTGAACACATACATTTTGTCTTTTTTTTTATGGAAAAAAACCCCTTCTGTTTCTGTCGTAGCATGTGGCCGTGTTCAGGCTTCTCCCTCAGCAGTTTTTCCATCAGGGATTGTAATTAAGCAAAAGCATTCATGAGTGGGCATGCTCATTTAGCCTGCGTCTGGGTTTAGACAGCTTTAGAGGGATGGAAGACCAAATCCTGGTGGAACAAGGCAATGTATGCTATAGCCAAAGTGAAAACACTGCATACAGAATAACAACGACTCCGAAGTTAGTAGCATTATGTTGTCTGCAGCATATACTTTCTGTTCTCTGAGTATTTCATCATGAGACGAGCATATCTTTTGCTTTGGTGATGTGTTTCCCTTTGCAAAGACACTCTTCTGTGGCAACAGACAAGTTGTAAGATTATTTATATATATATATATATATATATATATATATATATATATATATATATATATTATTATTATTTTTTTTTTTTTTAAAAACAGATTGACTATCTGCCTATTTTGAATGTGGTTCAATTCTTTGTTTGGACTTACTCTTGCCTGTGTGTAATCCTTTTTAAATGTACACTTTACGCCTAAAAGCTGGCATTATTGGGTTATTGTGGGTAAAACAAAAAACAAAAAAAAAAGCTTTTTAAAAAAAGACTGAAAAATAATTTGCTGCAATGAAATTTTACATAATGATGCTGTTCTCATTTGAATATAAAAGAGATGCTGATTCAGTATTAAAATCTTAAAACAAAAATATTTTCTGGAGTTTTCTGTAAACCATGAGATCAGTTCTGTTACACCAAGCATTCAGACTAAATAGCTCCTTTTGGGTCTCAGTTGAAATTTAACAAGGCACTGATATTGTATCGTCAAATTATCACTACCAGGCCTCATTACAATCTAATATTAAATGTGTAAATATATATTTCACTTGTTCCTTGTGTCACATCAAACCTTTCTTCTTCCTTTTTATTTGAGTAATTCTCTCTTCGTCAGCACAGTTTATAATTTTAAGGTGTACAATTGATCTTTTTACTGCTGTTTCACAGACAATCAAGAAACTCAAAATGCAGCAAAGGGCACAGTGGCATATGCTTGGCATCGCATTAACACACCTTGCTGGCAGTGTGTGTGAAATGCACAGAATCAATTAATTGTGTGAGTGTGGCGATGTAACCGTAGCTCATTTTAGTGTAAATAGTTTCCTTGTATATGTTATTTTCTACTGAAAAACTCTATAATCTATTGAAGTCACTGGGAAATGCCAGGCTTCACCTCATGCTGCACAGCAACACTGCAGCAGCAGAAAATATTAATGCTGATTTTTTTTTTTTCCCTATTCAATTGAAGACTGATTTATGTCAGAATTAGGCTGCAGTGTATGTGTGCGTGTGTGTGCATGTGTGTGTGTGTATGCATGCAGCAGCAGACACTGAGAAATAAAGGCAGAGCTAGAAGGAGAGAGAGAGAGGGAGAGAGAGAAGCTCATTATAATCAGGCAATTATGCTGGCAGAATTAGAGGCGTCCTTATTTTCTCTTGTGGCAGCCTGAGTGTGGGTACGGCTTTTTAAGTGACTGCTGACTAATCCATGGATATGGCTGACTATCCTGTGTTAATATGGAGAATCTGTAGTCGTATATGACAACAAGATTTGGAAGTGAAAGCCTGTGATTTTGGTTTTTTGGAGAACTGGTGAGTCAAGCAAGGCTCCTCATGGGTTGTGGGCTCTAATTTGCATTGATGAGAATTTATTTTCCTCCTCACTTGGTTGAGATTTTGGCTCAGCGGTAGTGAGTGAGAGACGAGGGCAGTTCTACACGCCTACAACTCAGGACTATGGCTGTACAGAATCCAAACAGCCGTTACAATTATATTGCATGTTTTTGAGACATGTTATTCAATTTGATGTCAAATATATAATTTTGCATTGCTGCTGTTGTTTATGTCAGTAACAGAGTGTGAATTGTGTTTATCCTTAAGAATGTAATATAATTTTATACCTATCTTAAAGATGTTTAAGCAGTTTTAGAAAACAGATATAAAAATGGTTTTGTATTAAAATATACCGTAACTAATTTTCTGATGTAAAAAAATGTGCACAAATTAAAATAAAATTGTTATTCAATGCATATGGTTCTGAAAATTCTTATCCAAACAAATGCACTTTTGTCATTAGTAAGTCCATTTTTGAAACCTATGTGACTGTGCACCAATGGCATGTTCACGCTAAAGACTTTGACCTTAGGTCAAGGGTGTTTGACCAGAGTTTGACTCCTGACCTCTAATACATGTCTTATCAACTCCCCTCTTAATGTGTATTGATTATCACTCCCATGAGACACAGAAGCTGAAACATATTATTTTCAGTGTCTTTTTTTTTTTGTGATTTGGTGCTTCCTAGTTTTCCCCCCAGATTATACATGCACTTGCAAAGATAGAAAAATGAAAAATCTAATGATTTATTTTTTTTACTCATATTTAAAAATATAATATTGTGCACGGAGTATTTCAACAATATAAGATAATTAATTCAAAGACATCTTTTAATTTATATCTTGGGGACACAGATTCAACACTGCCACCACCTCTCTACTTACAAAAATGTGGAATTGTGCATGACTGTGTCTGTGTGTGCATATGTATGCTGGGGTGGGGGGATAAGATGAACAGTGGAATGACGACTCCCTGAAAGTTCTCAGGGAAGTGCTTGTGTCTGGCTATGGCGCAGGCAGCTGATTTGGGATAAGGTGTTAGCATAACAAAGGGCCTGAGCCTGTGAACTTGGGGCACCTTTCGACCCGAGCGCTGTGGGGATGAATAGTCTTTGGGCCTCCCCACAGAGCACCCCCATGGCCTGCCTGATCGTGGCTAAATTGTTAATCAGGGTAATTTAATATAGTTTTCAATATGCCTCATCTCTCATTGGGGAAGCATTCACCGCCTTCTCGCCTTCCCGCCCAAAAAAAAAGGCCCCTCTATTCACTCGGACGAGACAGGCAGCTGCAGGTCTTATAGCCTTCTCAACTGAAATGTTCAAACATCAACAGCATGAAGGCCTCAGCTCTGTGGTTTTTTGTATGTGCGTGTTCGTGCACATGTGTGTGAGCCGCTCATAGGTCTTTTCTCCAAACTTCACCATGCAAGGCTACTTATGCATGTGTAAATCTGGACACACTGACTTTTCAGAGGTAGCGAATGACAGCATGTGTGAGAAGACTGAAAGAGAGATGAAAACTGTAATTTTACTTTACTGTTCATGCTCACTGTACCAATGACGGCATCACATAATTTGTTTTCGCAAAGTGCAATTCCACATGTTTACTTCAGCACGTGTTCAGGAAATGAGGAAATTAGACAACGTCTTTAAGCTCTGACAGGATAGACATTCTCGGGCACTTTTCCTCTGTAACCTGCATCAGAGTGAGGTCACTGCAAGCGGTAACTCTGTCTCAGGACAGGTGACGTCACCTCTCCTGGTGGCAGCGTTCAGTAGCTGAGGTGAGTCATCAGACAATGGGCCCCAGTTTTAGGCAGTGCGAGTTGGAAAGACCCATCTACCCACACATGCACATACACTTGCACACACAAGGCCAGGGTCCTGACTCTATCTATAAATACATACTGTAATCGAGGATGACTCAGACGCTTCATGGCTCTCTGGGCAGGCAGGAGATGGAGAGGGGTGGACAAGGAGTCTTCAGGAACAATAGAAGAAGCCGAGAAAAACTCTGCATTGGTAGCGTTAGTGTGTACATTTTAGCAGCAAGCTCTTAGCGAGCGTGGTGGCACAAAATGGAGGACAAAGAAAAAGAGGACTTGAAATAGTGCGTGATGTTTTTCAGGAACTTTTTGATTAGGAATGAATCATGCCTATCCGTTTACAGGCACTGATTATATGCATATTACCGACATCTGGACAGACGTATAATTTTTAAGGTTGCAGTGGGGGGAAAAAATGAAGACGAAGTTGTATTTTCATTCATTCATTGTTGAAACTAGAGATGGTTCAGCAAGTGTGTCAGCCAACATGGAAAGGGTGTAACTGTAGATGACACTAAAAGTGAATTTCTATAGATTTTAAATGATAACATGTTGTGGCTGATTTATTTAATGCGTTGTTGTTACCAAAATTACTTTTTCTGTTTCTCATAATGTATTTCTATCTAGCCGTGCCTTTCCCTATACATAATGTCGTAGTAATGACCGAGAGCACACAATTATGCGCAAACACTAGCTAATTAGCATAACATTTAGCCATGAACAGGCTTAAAACAGACACTGAGGTGTCTCAGACCAGCAACCCATGTTCCCTTGTGAACCACTGAATAGAAGTGGCCTGCTCTTGTGTGCTCTGTCTGAGGCTGTATGTTAATTTATGCGGTGTGACTAGATGATAATTCATGCCTAAATCACCAGACTTCAACCCCCAAACTCCAAAATCCAGACATGCGTCTATGGGAGCCAAGGACCCAAAGTCATTACCAGACATATTCACATCACCCGCATTGAGACAAATTAACTCAGCTGAACAAAGGTAAAGCAAAGCGAAGCCGTCTTTAAAGTACATATTGCTATATTTTTTATTATTGTTTGAAAATTTTCCAAACCATGTCTTTGCTAAGCAAGCATCATTTGTAATGTGGTATATTTTGTTGAGTATTTTTTTAGAAAACAAATAATATTCTCAAATTATTGTTTGACATCATAACTATAAAATACAACTTCCCTTTTTATTCCTTCTTGTTTTTTTGCACTTAAGCTCACAACTATAGGCATGCCTGTGGTCCAGGTTTCAAAGTTTTGATGTCACAGTGTTTGTTGTGCTACTAGTATGACAGGAAATGGAATTTATCAACATGGAAACAAAGGTGTTATAGGCCCCTTGGGGGACAGGGTCTAACTGGGGTCAGGCCTGGGGGGCCTAGTCTAGACGGCCTGCTTTTGTGGTTGCAGGCTTTCAGCCTCTGTGTCACCCTTTCAATGAGAGAACGTGACCCGTGTCTCGCTGCTGTGGGACTCGCAGATAAGGAGACGGGGTGAGATGGGTTGAAGAGACAGCGAGATGGCAATGGAGGCAGGGAGTTTGGGCGAATTTAGGTAGCGGAGGGCCTGACTTTTAAAATATTTTAGGATGACACCTGATGTGAAGCTGCATTTGTCAATTTATTTTCAGTGTGTAATGTAGCTTATTTATGGCAACTACAATACTGTGAAAAAATATTTAGACGTTTGAGTTCACAAGTTTTTTTTGTTTTTTTTTTTTTAAAAAAAAATTGCAGTCTGGGGTCATCACTTCCTCCAAGGCAAGTTTTCCCTCAAGACATGACTTAAAATTCTTCCTGCTCCTCTGTGTTAGTGCATCACTCTAAACAACACCTAATACAGAAAAATATCTAGTCATAAGGAGTTAAAATCAACCAGCTACAATACCAACACATGGAGCTATCACGGGAACACCAAAACACCCATTAGACACCAAATTCAAATCAATTCCTCCTACTCTCTTAGCTCCTGTCTTGGTGTATGTGGAGGGTGCAGGATGCTGCTACAGGGCATGGTATAATTGAAAGGCTGAAGAAGAATACTGCTTGTTTAAACCAACCAGCAGGCAGCAAGGGCATGATGGGAAAACAAAGCCAGAGCCCCAGGAGTGGGTGACACGACATCACTAATGGCGGAGCAGAGAGGATCACGGCTTCTGTTTTGTTACCCTTAGTCCTTGTGACAACCAGCAGGTCTAAGATACTACACAGTACAATTCAAGAATTCAAATCTGAAGTTTGTACAGCTGAACTGAGTTGGTTCACCAGGAACTAAGACAGCTCTCTGGCAAGCTGGCTCCACAGTTATTATCTTTTTATTGTAGAAATATATAGTCAAACATCACTCTAATATAAAGGAAAATTTGGTTCAAAATGTAATTGATTTTTATTATATACTGCTGGTGTGGAATGGATTCCATATTTTCACCTTTTGAAATTATTTTCAGGCCACCACAAGTATATGATATGATCAGAAGGACCACATATGGATTAATTTGGCACTGCACATGTAACAGAACCTCTTGATTTCCTCAATGTATAGTACCTATATGTTGTAAATACACATAGCGGTGGCCGGTAAGGGACAGGTGAGTACGCAGGTTGTAGAGAGTACCAATAAGCTATTCCATCTAAGCAATATTGAAAATCTGTGATGTTCCCTGAGACCATTCCATTTCACATCTCTGTTGTTTTTTTTTTATATATACCTATGGATGGGAGTTTGACATGGGCTATGTCTCTGAGGTACAAGCTATAGCAGCTGTGAATTCCCTCAAAGCAAATCAGCAGGCATGTCTATCTCTTATTGACCCACATAAGGAATCCCCACCCACCACTTTCAAGACGGCGGCTCATTTTAGCCAGCAATAAATATCAATGTTACATATCAATAAACCCATCAATGAGGAGGGTAAAAATAGCAGGGAGGAAAAGAGGTTAGATTGAACAGGGAAAGATGTGGGGAATGAGAGAGGGCAGAGGTGGGAGAATGTGGGGGAAGAGGGCGAGTAAGAAGAAAGATGGAGAAAAGAAGAAAATGAAGGCTGCTCATCTGTTTTTGGCCCTGTGGTCTCATGCCTCCTGGGATAGCCGAACACTGTCAACATTCTGCACTTCAAAATCAATCACTCTCAACTGGACAAAAAGAGAAAGACACACATGTGCATGCTCACGCTAGCCAAACAATTGTGCATTTCCACAACATCTTCCAGGCAACATCTTCTGCCCTTGACCAGCATCAACAAGGCAGCCTGAGCATGTCAGGACAGTGTGTGGTTTTGGACTGTTGTGATGTGATCATTATAGAGGAAGAGGAGAAGGTGTCAGAATACCAACATTCCCCAAACAGGTAGAACCACTCCAGTGATCATATCAATATTTTTAACCTCAATAACATGCCCACATAGTGTTTCTTTTATGCTAGACAACATATGACTAAAAACGCCATAACTGAATATCTGTGAAACTGCAGTATACCGAATACAGTCTCCAAAACACAAATTTGAACAGTCACTGTTTCATACGTAACTAAGATAAGGAACCAGTGACTTCAACTTGCAACTTTTGAGATCATTATTTTTCTTTAAAATCACTTTCTGTGTCGACTGAGTTTATCCAGTATTACAACTCATCATTACGTAGCATAGAGAGGTTTTCCAGTGTTTGAGCAGAGTTGTAGGTGAGCTGGCATGCTCGAGCTGTAGGCAGTGGCGTAGGGGCGGGTAGAGATGAGGAGTTCATAAAGCTACATATTCCAAATGAGGCAAAGGTGCAGAGTTGCATGTAAGCCAGTTTAAGGCCTGATGGGATTGTTTCCATGGACCAAAAAACAAAAACATATAATATGTAGTTTTGATATCCACGTATCTTTTCAGGGGTTTTGTCAATAACTGGAGACAAATTTAAAGAAAACACATTGAGCTGTTGCTGCTCTGTATTACCTATTCCATGATCCAGCGAGATGCAGAGAGCATCCTCTATACATCCCAGTATGTCCTTTGAATGTTTTGTGCTTGTACCACTCCACGTGGTAGGCATACAAATGTAAACTTAAGCAACATAAACAGTGTTCATATACTTTGAAATCAAACAACAGAGCACATTTATACATAGTGGATGTTGATAAAGGGATAGATGAGTTTATCTAACATAGCTATGGATGTGTAGCAGATGGAAAAGGTCGGGAACCACTGATCTGTACGCTGATTTGTGTGATACACAGTAAAAAGTCAGTCAAACCCAATGTATTAGTGACAAGATTTTCAGTTGAAAAGTCTGTTTAAAACCCACACACAGCTCTGTATTATATTTTATAGCGCTGAAACTCTATGCAGCCGGCAGCTACTCTACTTTCCAGATCTTCTGAGGGTAGAACTAGAGAGTTAAACACATACCAAAGGTAGTTTCAGTAAGACCTCATTTTTCTCTCTGTGAAGTTTCCAGACTTGGAGTTCTGTATCTTGTCGTCTGTTGGGATTATGGGGTGGATAGTACGTGTGAATCTTCTCCCAAACAAAATAAGATAACACAAAGTCCTGCTATCTGTAGATAAAAGTGAAATACTGTGCCGTCTAGTGGAAAAAAAGAGGAGGGAGACAAAGAAAGGAGCACAGAAATTCTATCATATAATGGAGTTTAGAACTTCTATTCTCTACTTTTCCTCGCCAGTAGTTACCAAGGTCATGTTCATGGGCCACAAAAAAAACACTGTAATGTAAAAAAGAAATATCTTTGTTCAAAGCTCTGCATCAACACTAGAATTTTTGAGAATTTTCTACCTTCAAGAGTTGAATCCAAAGTGCCATGTAAAGTCATCTGAGATCTTTGTGGTTCCCAAATGTCCTTGGTTAATTTTAGTTGTAGTAGAGGATGTAGAGAGTTGCATTCTAAAAACTCTCATCCATGTGTTCATATGTTAGACTTTGTCTTCACTGGATTTCACTATAAAATCACCCACCAGCCATTGTAATACACATGAATGCAGGTTATGGATGAAGTGTATGCCAAGATACAAGATCATGTTGCGTGTCTGTACACTGAAGGTAACATCTTTTGGATGTAACTCAGCCTCCAGTCTAAATGAGAAATGCATTCCCATGCTAGAACCAATGGAAGCTTATTTATATTCTTTGTCATGTCAGAAGAAAACAGAAACAGGCTTGCAACTTAGTTTGGGCTGTAGTGAAGAATTAAACAAAATGTGGCAACAAACAAGTAATATATGGATTTTTGGTTAAACTGACAAAGCTCACAAATGCATCTATGTATGATACAGTGCCTCAAGACAAATATGTTTGCTGCTGTTAGTCAGCACACGTTGTACATGGTTGCATGTACAATTTTATACAGGCTAATATTGCATCAATATCTCGCAGGTATTGAGAACGGCATGTGGGGGGGGGGGGGATAATATGAGACAGCATATCTTTTCAATGGTGTTGTGTGCTTTCCATTTTAAAAGGTTTACTACAAGAGGATCCATTGCCTAATGTATGTGCAATCCAGGCTTCAGATTTGCACATCATGATTGTGTAAGTTGCCTGTTGGATCAGGATTGACTTCCAAACTAGTTGTAATGTTGCAAATCATGCTCAAAGATTTGTCAGTTATGAGCACAGAGAAAATTTCCACGTTAAGCAGAATAGTTTGAAAATAGTTTTGTAGCGTGAAACTCTTCACATACATCATTCTCCATACACACTTAAGAGAAGTAACAAGAGAGTAGCGAGACTTTAATAAGTGGACTATTGCTTGGTCATAAACACTGTGAGTAAACTTGGATGCTTTGCATAAAATCAGGCTGTGAAAACCAACCATACATTTGAAGTCATGTTTACATCTCCGCAGGGAAGTCACTCTGCCACACTACAAAAACAGCTTTACATGTTGGTCTGCCCGCTTCATTACATGTCAAGGTTAAATGGTAGTAATATGCTAATACAGGCTGAACTATTTGTTTGTATGGCCACAAATACAGTCTGTGGTGTAACAGCCAACATTACAGTACATTGACTGCATAACAATCTATCACTGTTCACAATTCAACATTTTCTGTGGCAGTTTTTTTTATATTATTTTTATATTTTTATTTTACTGATCATTATTTCACAAGGACACAAATGGCCCGACCATGTTCTTGTCTGTGTGGTTTCAGTAATATCTTAAATTTTATGGGCATGACCTTGTCTGTGTTATTGCCATTTTAGTCTGAATAAATGTGGCCAGCAGAGAATATAAACAGAACCTCTGGCAGTTTATTTTATTATATCTTTAATTCTAACAGTGAACCTTTATGGCATTCTCTGCTGCCAGCAGCTGAAATAACTGGATAGCTCGCTCAAGATTTTGTGTTGGATCCTTCAAATTGATGCCAAGACAGGTTTGAGCTATTTTAACACTCCTGAGACTTTTTTTGTTGTTGTTGATGTTTCCTTTACTTTGCAAGTTACCTGTATAAGTGACACTGCTGGCTCCAGGGCATCCTTTACTCATGACAAAAGCCACTAGCAGTTGATACAAACATCACTGGACACTCTTGGAATACACACCATCTCACCTGTCAGCCTGTAATAATCACAGAGACAATGTGCTGCAAACATGAGGTGCAAAAGCGAACACAGACACAGGCATCAGCTCGGATTCCTGTCCCGTATGACCACTGACGTGTGTGTATGTAGGTGTGTGTTTGTGTCTGTCTGTCTGTGAGGAGATAGGTGGAGGCCGTCTTTCATCTCTTGCTGTGATCAGGTATTCTACATGATATGATATGATGATACAGGCCCAATTAAGGGATGGGGCTGTGTGAAAAATGTGATGACAGGGCAAGCGGAAGACTAGACTGTGATCTGACATCTGAGAGGGAGAGAAATACAAGGGAGAGAGAGGGAGCAAAAGAGCGAGAGAGGTAGCAAAAGAATGGGTGAGGGCGGGGGAGGGCGGGGGGTTGGGGGACAGAGGAGACTGAAAGACGGTTGTAGGAAAGAAGGGAAGAGTGATGCTGGTAAAGGAAATGAAGATGGGGCAAGCGTGAGAAAAATAGTGAGACTGAATGTTAAGTAAGGCGGGACGGAGAGAATTAATATGATTAGGAAGGAGAAGAGAAAATGGAGAGGCACATAAAGATGAATGAAGAGTAATAAAAGATAGAAAAGGGAGAAAAATTAGTCTTTTTTCCCATAAGAAACAATTTGTCAGAAGAAGTTATGATCCTAATTTTTATCCGTCTTGTTGTGTGAATAGAATTTCAGGGAAACTTTGACAGGGAAACAAAAGTCAGATTGTACTATTTTTCTTTTTTAAAAAAACACACAAAGGAGACATGGATAAAAAAAAAAAAACATTGTTGCACATACATTTGATTTGATAGATATAGAGTAGAACACCAAAATAGTGCACATCGTGGAAGGGAGCAGATTTTATACAGGAAGGCTTCTTGGCGCTGTCTGAAATTTTTTTCCACACATTTTGTAAGTTTGCCTGGATAAACTACAACTGTGTCAGGTGTATGATTTTGATCAGGACGCATGCTGCTTTGATCACACTGCCAACTTTTATCAGCGTGCATGATCTTTTCATAACCAAATAGGACCCAATTATGTCAAGCACATTTTTCTTTACCTGGAGTGCCACAGAAAAGATGGAAATAACTCACACTTAAAACATCACTTAAAGGGAGAAAAAAGTCTTTATTTAGCTGTCAAAAAATATCCTTGTTAGACTCAATCAATTACATGAAATAGGTGCAAGTTTTAATGTGTGGAATATTTTTATCTTATTTTGGGAAGTGTTCTCCCGTATAAAAATTTAAAAATAAATACATTGATGCCTATTGGAGCAAAGTCAAAGAATTTGTTGGATTGACTATTTTCAGTCCATTGTTGAGAGGATTGTCAGTTTGGTCAACAATCTTAGAACTAGTTGACAGAAATACAGAAATATAAAGTACAGTGCAGGTCATAGTGAGATTGTCACTAAAGCATGTGAGATATATCTTGATGGTTCTTTCTTGCTGAAATTCAGGCTCCTTTCCACTTGATCAGGAGAATCATCCACCTAAAAGAGAGAAATATGAAAACAAATTAAACATTTAATTCCAGAAATCTCAGTTGATCATTTGCACTGCATTGCATTTTGTGCTAACAACGCTCTATAAAAAAAAAATAAAATCATGAGATCATTTTTTAATGCTTTAAATGAGCGTATTAACATAAAAATGCATCTCATACTCCTATCTAAATGGGACAAGGGTTAGTTACGCTTTAATCACAGCAAATGCATAATTTCTGTGCATACAGCTGGTGATTGCTAAAGCAGGTGGGACGGCACTTGTTTTAGAGTTTCATCACATCCCAAAGCAAGATCCTGGAATGAAAGGAGCTCAGTGAGCTGTGAGCTCCCAGTGTACTTGAAGGCGACAAAGGCCTCAGCAATATCCGCTGACATTAGTCCCCCTCATATCACACTGCACTTTCCTCCCATTGTTCCCTCTGCACTTCTCACATGTATTGTCTTACATGATATCCTTAGAAACTGATAAGACGCCCAGTGAAGGTTTTTGTAGGTGAGGACACAGGCCTGGGAGTGTCTCAGGGTTACAGCTGCTTATTATTCTCTCATAGAGGAGACTGGAAGACTGGAGGGTCTGGGGAACGCCTTATCGGATCCCCTGTACACTCAGCCTAACCTGGGTTACCTGCACCTCCAGCCCTTCCTCCATTACTCCTGCCATACCTGACACTCCCTTCCTCCAAAAAGACATTATAGTGTTATATTTCCCCGAAACTATTGAGTTCGTTGAAAAGCATGGGAGGAATTCTGCAGCCCTACATGAATGTATAGGCTGTACAGAACAGCTGGGGTCATTTGAGACAGTAAAGGATGGCTGGCTGGTTCAGTTAAATCCTCAATACGTGGTGTCACTGTCTGCATCAGACAACAAAGACAGAGCAGCACGTCATTCTAAGATCCCATGACTTCAACAGAGGTTTTCTCTACATCTATTGCTGCTTTATCTTGTCAGAAACTTGAAGTGTCTTAAAAGTGGATGACTCCTTTGCAAGCTGCTATAAGTCAGTAACTCCCCTAAGTTTTTTGGGGGAATTCAGACTATACAAAAGTACTGTTTTGGCCAGGCTGTCTCATTCAACAAATTTCTCTGATGTTTGGCTGACAGTACAGAACAGTTCAGGGATGGCAGGGGGTCCCTGGGCCATCAACAGCCAAAACAAGCCCAACTCCAAAAGATGAAGGGAGGTGGATTCCGACAACTCAAGCACACCACCCTGTCTGCTCACAGCACCTCAAGGGCACACACTGCCTGCCTGTCTATCTGTGGCAGCTGATCGTAGTCAAAAACTGCATGTGCTTCTCTATGCATCTTCCTGATGTTCTCTGCTGACACTGCAGTTTAATGCCCATATATAAGGATGATGTCCACAGTATATGCTTGTCTGTGAGTCTGAAAAACTTGTGCTTTCAGTGACCAAATTGTTTGGCATTAAAACAAAAACGGAAGACTGCGCAAAACATCTGCTTTGACATGACTAATTAGCACATGGACTGGACTGAAATGCATGTACACATGTACTTTTATACAGTAAAAAAAACTCAGTATTTATAAAGATGAAGAAGAGACAAAACAAGATGCCTAACAAAATTCATGTTCTCAAAGCAGGATAATGTGTATAAAGTCAGAATCATCTTTTACGAACTGGGGATTATTTTTATAGTTTTGTCCCGCATTGTATCAGTTGTCACAACATTTCATTGAGTAGATTATCCATAGATACAGACAATTTTGAAACACTTGTAGATAGATATTTTTAGCACTGCTACCATATAATCTATTTTTTCCTGAGTGATGCAAACCGTGTTCTATTTTTAGAAGTGGAGGGTTGGGAAAAAATTGCTATAAATTTACTATAACCACCGCATTGATCTATTTCAATAGCACCAAAGTGGTGGTTACTGGGGGTAGTTAAAAATAGTCTGAGCTTCCGTTTTTGCATTATTCCCAATATTCTGTTTGAAGCAGTATCATTGTCCTCACGCCTTTGCAATTAAACTGATCAAGACACTTTATGTGCCATTGCTTTAACTAATACGAACAATAGCTAAAACAAAAAAAAATGAAACATAAATTAGGAAAAAAAATCATGAAGTGTGAGCGTTTCCCATCAGTAAATACCATGTGTAGAACTTAAGAGTAATACCAAAATATCAATTTTTTTATTCTAGTTGTGGGCATTATGCAGTGCCAGTAGACCCAGATTTCCTAGGTTAGACCTACAAACGTGGATCGTTGTCACGCTCTTCATCACAATGCGCATTTATGCGGAAAAATACAGGAATTTTTGGGAGTGCTCTCCCCTCATCCACAAAAAAGGATTTCATGTCAAAGTGTCCCTCAGGAAATTGACAAAGGCAGAAAGTAGTGTCTGGTGTTGCCCCAAGTCTGATAACAGGGTGGAGGAGTTGTATGCCTTTGTCTTCTTCTGCTAACTACTCCCAGTAGACAGCAGTCACATGCCTCCACTCTCCATGAGGGGGGAAACTGATGCTGCTGATCTGCAGAGAATAAGACTCAACTGAAGCCTAGCCGAACTGGGAGAGACTACTTATACAGACTCAGGTGCAGGAGAAACATGATCCACATATATGCAGGTACAAACACAAAGTAAGCAAGAAAGTATTTCGTTTACATTATATAATCCAGGACTAGGTAGGTTTTTACACATACGGCTATACACACATATGCCAGCAAACAGACTTGGGGCAATACATAGACACACATGGACACAAATGCACACACATGAACAGCAAACATGCACAAAGATGGGACACACAGAAACACATCTCTCCACCATCCCATTCCCTGCCTCTCCTTCTTCCTCTGTCTGTCTATGTCCATGCTTCTGAACCTTGGGGAGACATATTCTTTTTCATCTGTCAGTATGGATGGAAACAGACATGTTCAAAACACACAACAATGGCCTCGCCAGCACCAAGGAGGCTCTATGTTTTGTATGCTTGAAGCACTGAATTATCTCCTAAGTGTCTAGCAACCCTAGTATGGTAAATAATGGATGCTCCTCTTCCTTCTGAAAAAACCCTCCTTTCACTTCAGGGACCAGTCATGGTTTACCTGTATAAATGCCCTTTCTGTGTCTTTGGAGAAATGGATAGCACTAAAGGATGTGGGTCAGACGATTTCATTAGCACAGCATTTCTCTCTGTGTCTCCTTCAATCAGCCGTTTGACAGAAGCAATGTCACTCAAAATGTCTTACAGACACTTTCATATAGAATTCTCTGAGAAAAAAGGATGCAGAGACTGCTGATCCATGGCACGGAATTTGTGTAGTATAGCCCATATAACAAGAGGGCAGAAACAGTAATGCTTGAAAGGAGAGAGCTCAGTCACCTCTGAGATCAGCTGAATATCCTTGACGTCTTTAGTGTGGAGACTCCAGTCATTATGCCACTTGTTTATGGGTCACAATCAATGACGTGTCCATCCAACCTAAAAACACAAGATGGGTATATTGTTTAGTGAAGCAGATGCACAAGTGCACACGTATACATTGCACAGATGCTGCATGAAGTCAGATTCCATCAGAAGATAAGAGTCCCGTCTGGATAATTAGTTGCTGCTTTTTGACCTACTTGTTTCTCTATACTTTGTACAGTTAAATCAAAACAGTAAGTTGGATCCGGCAGAACGATAGTGTGCCACTACATAACTAAGTCTCTTTGCTCTCCCTCCCCCGTTCATTCTGAGGTTACATCGAAAGAGTTTCAGCTATTGTGAATTATTTACTTGATTCACCATTCGGCCCTTTAACCCCTCAGCAAATGCACAGGCAGCCGGGGTTAAAAATACACTCCCACAGGATCTGAGTTTCACTCTACATCCACGCGTGTGAGCTTATGAGCGTGCGTGTGTGTGGACGGGGAGGTGGATTTAAAATATAAAACAGTCTATAACCTGTGTCCCATAAAGCACCTTCCTCTCTCTCTCTTTCTCCCTCTCTTTTACAGACACACACACACACACACACACACACACTCACAAGAACTCATCAGAGCATCATTATGTGGGCACTTTCTGTGTGAGAATCCAGGCCGTCCCAGATGGGATTATTATAACACAGCTTGATCTGTGCCAGAGCTATGAGTGTGATTGTGCAAGTCTGTGTGTGACAGTGTGTGTTGGTGTGTGTACATGTTTGTTAGGCAGTGTGTGAGCTCTGACCTGAGTGCATGTGAGGGTGCAACTCTCTGAGTCTGTGAAAGAGTAAAATGTATAACATGAAACTGTGCCGGGCTGAACCATTAGTAAGAAGGCATTTTCACCAGAAAGTGTGTCAAACTAGAAAAACTAGCTTGCATTCATTACAAGGGAGAATTAATACCTCAGATGTATTCATATTAAACCTTTGAGTCAAAGGCTAAAATAAAGATACATGCCTGTCCATCAGAAACTAATGGAGACTTCACAAGCTTCCCTTTCTGGGTGAATATTAACGTCACAGAGATATATAGGCCTTAATGGATCTGCACACATGCACGCCCTCACACCTACACCAACTTTTCTTGGCCATGTTCCCGTGGTATATCCCTGCATGCAGCAAGGTTGTCATGGATACACCCAGACACATCCGCCATCCCATGAGCGGGGGGATGCTGAGCGCTTCAGAGGGGCTGGCGCCGAAGCTTTACCCCCACCTCCCCCCAAACCCTCAGCCGCCATTCTCTACCCCTTCCCCCCAAAATGAATCCCTGTCCCTTATTCTCCCTGAAAACCAGCTCAACCTTAAAAAGGCTTTCTGCTTGTCAACTGGGTAGGTCTTGGAAGCAAACAGCTACTATCATTCTGCAGTGCTGCGGCCTTCCTTGCTCTTAAACTGGAATGAATTCTAATCTAACTGATGAAACAATGAAGGCTGAGATGTAAACATTCAAAGAAATGCTTGCGCCAGTTCAGTTCCTGTACGAGAAAAACTCATATAGATGTTGAACCTGGGAAATGTGTGTATATGCATGCACATGGGATGTGTGTGTGTGTGTTAGCCTCAGGGCTGTGGTTAAGCCTGTAGTTCATCCTGAACTGATCCTTTTCATTAGCCATTATCAATAATTCAACATTGCACTTGCTTTAATGGTTTAATGTGGGCAAACCCTCAATCTGCACACGTCCACACTGACACACACACACACACACACACACACACACACACACACACACACACACACACACACACACTCATACACTCATACACTCTGCTTAATAGCACTTACTCTCTTGGCCTGCTCCCAGTGCCACTGAGGTGAATATAGACGTGTAAACGTGCACATAACACACTCAGCACACCTAAAGCTTTCAAAGGTAAAATACCTATCAATCAGACACACCGTTTTGCCCTACCAGAGAGTCACAGGAGCCCTCGGTTTAGAGAAGAAATCATTTATTATTTCCCTACAAAAGTCTGTTTTACTGTATATCAAGTTATATTTGCAATAAAAAGGCACATCAAATCCTTTAGTCGGAGATGAGGAAATGAAAGGGTTAATCTTTTATGACATGCCCCCTCCTGTCCCTACTCTCTTTGCCCTCCCTTTCATATTCTCCAGTATGGCAGTACTTACTGCCTGCACATATGCTGAAAAAAATAATCCTCTTTGATTGGAAGGCTAATTTGAAGTGTCAATTATTCTTATGCAAATTAAGGTACAGTTTCTCACATCTGAACTGGGTTTGGGGCACAGATGTGTGTGTGTGTGTGTGTGTGTGTGTGTGTGTGTGTTTGTGTGTGCATGCACAAATCTCCCTCCAAAAACATACAGCGCCATTCCATCCCCCCTCCAACTCTTCATCTATACCTCTTAGGGAAGAAAGCTGGCATACAAAGAGAGGCAGTATAATGGGACAAGGATATTTGCATGCACATTGTCCGCACTGAACACCAAACAGATCATAAATTGAGAGTACAATGTCAAAACAGTAACAAAGGCATGGTAGTGCAAGTCAGCTCCCAAAACATTCAACAATACAGCACCATGGTTCTATGTTGTAATGTAAATAATGAAATGATGTTGGGTAAACAGGAACACAACGACAGCTTGGATGTATCATGGGAAGTATTGTGGGTGAACAAAACAATTTACTAAAGCTTTTGTCATCTAAACACTTTCCAGTAACATTCTCTTTTGCTATTGCAATACTAGAGGTGCAGGCGAGGAAATATAATCCCAGTGTCTGTACCGAGATACAGAGGTACGAGAGAGAATGAAGGAAGAAATCGAGAGTGCCTAACAATTTATGTCTAAGTACAGTATGTGAATGAGTGCATGCTCCTCTTGATTGTAATTAAAGCCGTGGACTCAAACCTGAATCTGGATGAGAAATTTAGACTGACAAAGAGAGACAAAGTGTGGATGGAATAAAAAAAGAAAGAAAAAAATAGAGCAGACAGACAGCAGACTCTACAAATAGACTCTGTTGTCTAACCCTCTCAGCTGATGTGGCAGTTCAAGTAAGAAAAAGGCTTTTCAGGCCCAAAACAGGATCAAACAACCTGCTGTAGAGTCCAGTTACACTTCAACAATAGCTTACATTCACTCTGAGCTTCAACACACAAGCTTTTACCTCAAAGGGAGCAGAGGGAGAGAGTAAGTCTGGGTTGGAGGGTGGGTTCGTGCGGGCACGGAAGGGAGTATAGCGATATTTTAGACGATAATGGTGTTCAACAGATTAGATGGTATCAGCCTACCATGTTTGTTTTCAACTGCCGGCTTCTGCAGCTCTACTGAGATCTATGGTCAACCCTGCAGGCACTCTCAATCTAAAGGGAACCTTTAATATTGTCAGAGAATGTGAAGTACGCTGATAGATAGCATTCAAAAGTGGGAGATAAAGGCAACTAGTGAAATGAGAGCAGCGGGGGACAGATCATTGTCTATAACGTGAAATACTTTGAAGCCAGAAAACCTGTGCGTGTCAAAATCAGTTACTGTCAGGTGATCACGTTAAACATATGATGGATTTTTAATTGTCAGGTGAATGGAAAAGACGTTTTTACACCTCCATTAATTAGCTCTGGATTTTATACTCAAGACATATTGACAGATTCCTTGAAGACTATCTGATCGCACTAATCACACAATAGACAGCTACTATCTGCTAACCTGCTAAGACCCTGCTCCTCAAGCGATGAACAGTAGCCCTGGCAGTTTGTATTTGTTTTCCACTGCCTCAGTAGTTCTGGGGAAATTAGTATGCAGTCATGGATAGGAGGGCTTGTCAAGATCAGGAAGAAATCTCTACCCACCCACTGGGTGGATCTACATTCATGAACAAGGTTGACAAGAAAGCTGACTAGTGTAAAGACAAGAAGCAAATAAAATGGCGGAGAACACCCTGAATATTCTTTTTCATATGAGTGCACTGAGAACACCTTCATAGACAGGACTGTTCTCTATCTGTCTGTCTTGTATGTCTGTTCATCTGTCAAGACACTCACTCTCCCTTTTTCTTTCTCACACCCTCTAGCCCCTCTTCTCTTTTCGAAAACTATGTGTCATGCACGTCAAAATGCAAAGGCCAGTCCTTTTGAGGGTGTTCTGCTGGACCATAGAGCGAATAAACATCCATGTCAGGAGAAAGCGATCTGGGGCCCTTCTCTCACTGAGCCTGAGCTCTCCTGGGAAACACACAGCTCATACAATGGATAGAGGAGGCCTTTTGTTGAGTCTCTGGGAGCTGCAGGGCTAGCTCTGGATCAAACAGGGCTGTGTGTGTGTGTGTGTGTGTGTGTGTGTGTGTGTGTGTGTATGTGTAGGTGTGTGTGTACATGTCTGTATTTTGTGCATGCACAGACGCACACACACACACGCATACACAAACAAACCACAGTGACACACACACACACCTTTGCTCACACGCACAGAACCACAGACTTTCCTCATCTCCTTAAACGCAGTGTGACTAAGTAAACTTCTTCACCCTTTTGCCGTAGTTACAGAGGGCAGGAAGATGAATTCGAAATAGCCGGCAGGAGAAGAGGGAAGAGACAAAGCGGAGAATGGTGACGTAAATCAGTGTTGGACTGATTTAAACTGGTTTAGTGTCAGTCCAAAGGGGCTTTCTGTTGTACTATATACAAATCACAGTTCAAAGCTTGTGGCTGTGCCTCCTCCTGGGGTCCGAAACAGGGAAATTCTGCAGGGAAGTGTCTAATGCTCGCGGGTAACCTGTGTGTGTGGCACAGTTATTTATTACATGCGGTTGAGACATTTCTCAAATATATGATCTAATATTGGCAGGAGTCAGTGGGGGAGGGGATGCACTGAACAGCACCACAAGAGAATAGCTACCACCAGAATGCACACTGCTGTTAAATGTGTTTCACTATCAGCTGTTATGTCATTGTCTAAAATCTCTGTTTATCGTGACTGAATAGTATGATTGAATTTGGTGGCAATACAGACTCTCGAATACAAAAATGGTACAGTTGCTTCCCTTTATCCCAGCATACATTGTAATAAATTTCCATTCAAGGCCGCTGCCTTGCTCCTGGCCGTCTGCCCCGCATGTAGGATCTATGGGAGTTCTCCTCACTGAAATGAACTCACACCGTCTGACCCTATTCATCCCCAAGACTGCACTTTCTCTGGGGCTCCCCCTTTTCCAGTCCCCCAGTTTCCCACAGACCCCCTTACTCCTCTCTCCCTCTCTCTCCCTCTCTCTCTTTGCATCCTCCCCTTCTTTCTCCCTACCTTCCCAAGCCCCCTCCCCTCCCAAGTCTCTGCCTTGCTTTCAACTCCAATTTTGGGCACAATGAAGTTGTTCTGGCTGACAGTTTGGCCAGTAGAATAAGTGTTGTTTGAGCCTGCTGTGTGGCCCTGTAGTGGGCCCATTCTCCCCCTCGCCGGCTCAGTTACCGAGAGCCTTGTTGGTGGGACACGGAAGACATCCGTCCCCACACTCCCACCCTGACCCAAACAATTAGCCCCAAATCACTGTGAGGCTCACCTGCGCCTCCTCCTCAAATACTAGTGCACAAGTGTGAATAAATACACACACAGACAGCTGCTTACTATCTAATCTTTCACTTTGCAACTAGTACTTGCACCAAAAAAAACTTTTGCCTTTAATTTTTTTTAAACTCCCCCTCCCTTCCTATCATCAGTGACATCGGTTCATGTTCTCTTGCATCTGTTATGGTGCAGTAGTTGCTATACCAAAGCCAGGTTGGCCTGATTTACTCAGTTACTCCATGTCTTGTAGGACGTGTCAGAAAGGATTCTGTATCGGGGTCAGACAGAAAGACAAAGCCTGCAGCCCTCTCTCCTCTGTCGCTTTCAGTAAGCATCATCCAGCATCTCTTTCTCTCTCCCCCCTCTGCTCCCCTCAACCCCTCTGTTTCTCTCCACTTTCTCTGTTCCAATGAGTTATCAAACAAATACAAAAATACACACTGTAAATATTCCTTCTGTGTGAGTGTATGTGTCCTCTGATATGTACACACACACACAAAGGAACACACACACACACACACACAGAAGCCAGGACATGAGAAAGTGGCTGGGAGAGGCCCTGATGGGGGGACCATATGTCCAGGCGTTGTATATCAGTCGGCTCGCCCCCAGCGCTCTGCCAGACCACCATAACTTAGTTTGTCTTCAACACAAAGTTTGGCCCAAGCTTGGCTGGGTTCATTAGGAACCTATTCTCTGGAACCAATGAAGCTCAACAGACCTCCAACAAAGGAGCTAATCACACCCACTGCTGCTCGATCTCTCTCAGGCTCTCTCCCTCTCCACCTTACCGTCACTCTGTTTCTAAAAACTCTATCATCTCCACACAAACCCACTCCTTTCACGAATAAAAGTAAGCTGTTAATGCCAAACAGTGCTAACTGTTGCACAGCAACTGTCCAGCAGTCATACCTTTCATTCCTTTCTGTCTATACAAACTATGATCTCGAAATAAACATGGACTATTGCTTCCCCACTGAAGATTCACACATGAGGCTATTTTGTGTGTTAGTGGACTTAAGAAGTGTCATGTTCTCACCTGACAGACACTTTCTTGTCCCAGATGCATGTGTTTTCTGAGATGCTGTGTGGAGAACGAATGCCTGCCTACAATGTGAATTTGAGTGCATGTGTGAGCAAAAAGGATGCGGTGCTCTGACAATGGAGAGCCCCGGGGTGCAGAATACTTGAAATGACCTTGAACCCTCAGCATTCTCCATTCCCATGGCTGCAGGGACGGTGAGCATGTCTGTATATGTGTGCATGTTTCTGTGTGTGTGTGTGTGTGTGTGTGTGTGTGTGTGTGTGTGTGTGTTCGAGAAGAAGAACAATGAGATTTTGCACTTTGTTTATTTGTGTAGATAACATTTCTTCCAGAAGTCTGTAACACAGAGAATCAAGTTTAAATTATATCCAAATAATGTAAAGGCATATATAAGAAAAAACATTTTTTAGTTATCCTTTAATAAGGTATTTTTAGACAGATTTTCAAGTCATTGTCAACTTATTGTGTTGACCTTATTGCATCAGAGTTAGCTATCCACCGCCACATGTGTGCATGTATGCCCCACTACCCCCCAACCCGCAGTGACTGTGTTTGTTCACCCTGCGTCCAGCAGAGAAAGAGGCTTGCTCCGCACCAAGTCCCCTACTGTGCACACAGGCTAAAGGCAAGCAGGAACGTGGTTGATCTGGACATGGCTTAAACACACAGACACTGTACACACAGGATGGTCCCAAAGCACACAAACACACACACAAACAGACATATATCGATGTTCACGCAGATGAAGAGGACTTGGTAGGTTAAGAATGGTGGTGGGGGGTACTGATGGTGAAGGGAGAACCAGCGAGGGGTGGTAAAGGCCATGTCACTGGACCCTGCTTGGACTCAAATGTCAGCAGCATGAGTACCTGTACACAGAAACCCAGCAGTGAGAGAGCAGAAGAGATGATCAAGGGGAAAACGGATAAAAAGAAAAGGAACAGGCGTGACAGCCAAAAACTGAAAAAGGTGCATGAGGTAGAGAGAAATGCCTAACAATGTAAAGAGCATACATGCTGTGGCTTTTTTATCTTTCATGTTTTGTGTGGTTTTTAAATGATGGTAGGGAGGGAAAAGGAGCGATCAAAAGAAAGGCGACCTATTTCCATGCAACAGTCTTTAATAATAACTTATTTGAACACGTGGTCTGACTTTACTCATTAAAGCAACATGCATGTGTTAAAGCAACATCAACAGAGGAGCTAGTTTTCCAAAACCTCAAGTCAGATGCATAACTCTAACAGATGAAACACTATGTGTAACCACGCTCTCTCCCTTGTGCTCTGCATCCATTCAGTGTTGAACATTTCAACCTTCGAAAAGTGGAGAGAGAACACAATGCCCTCTGCAGCCTAAAAACACTGAATACATTACAAGCATTTTGCACTAGAATATTCCAACAGATACAAACATACAAGCACACAGTAAACACTGAGATTCTGAGGAAAATCTGGGTTTTTTTTTGCTCTTTGAAAGGTCAAAACACAACACTGCACCATTCCGAAGCCCTCTGAAGACCAGCAAAACACTTCTATACATGCACTCGGTGTTAGGAAATAAAATCCCTCTCATACTTCCTCAGGTAACAACAGAAATTATGTGCACTATGATGCATTTTCTATTTACCGTATTAGTGGAGTGCATGTGGATTGTAAAACCAGGTGCCTTGTATAGCTTGCACAATGTGATTAACACAAAGACACAGAACCTCACACACAGCTATGAGGTTATACACAGTTCAATTGACAACATGGCATTAGCAATATTAGATTATTAGATTAGATCCTAAAGAACAATTAAGGTATAAAATCGAACTTTTAGATCCATTAAATGATCTATATAAATTTTACCATTACACTGTATAATCGAGAAAGGGGTAATGAAATACAAATTCAGTTCTGTAAGAATATATTGAAAGTCTCATTAAGGACAAAGGCTCAAAGATTAGGGGCAAAGATGATGCCACTTGCAAACTCAGACAATACATATATTTTTCGAAGTTTTGTTCATACTGCAAATACTGTAATTGTTATCTGCACAAATTACATCCACAAGATTCAGCTGAAAACAAATGAATTTCAAAGCCTTTGCATCATGGAAAGATAAACACAAGCTAAGATATGATCACAACACTACGCTTTACCACTAAATTGTATTATTTGTCTCGAAACAGAAATCCTTTTTATAGTCCTACCTCATTTTACTCCCACCTAGTGTCATTCATTTGATTGGCTGAGTGTGAAGTTAGTTTGAAACAAAGAGAGGTTTTACACGTTTAATGACTATTTTAATTGCAAGATGGGTACATTGATGTTTTGTGTAAATTCATAATTTTGTCAATTGTTTTGTCAGTTTGCTCCAATAGAAAAGGGCTATTTTTTTCAATGTTACTTCTCTTAAATGTTTTATCGTCGTTGTTCAGATTTTGAGAGAGGAAGGTTCTTTTTAAATTTATCTGCTGAGAGTGGGAACATTTCTCTGAGCTCACATAAAATCGGAATTTAAGGCTTATATCCTGTGAACAGGATTTGTGATATTTGGATGCCAATAATGGTCCAACAGGCAACTTGCACAAGCTTGATGTAGAAACATGACGCCTGCATTGCACATACACCGACATTAAACCACTGGCAGGTGAAATTAATAACACTGATTATCTTGGTATTCAGCGTTTGGCTGGGAAACATTGTGTCCTGACATTCATGTGGATACTACTTTGTACCTACTGACCTAAACTTTGTTGTAGACAGACCAAGCATAAGCAACAGCACTTCCTGATTGTAAGCTGCCCTTCAGCAAAGGCATTTTTGTCAGTAATCAGTGAGTGATTATTGACATAAATGCCATCTTAATTTCAGACCAAAACAAACAGAATTAGCTGAGACTGCAAGATTGTTAGTTTAGCTAACCAAACCACTTGACACATTAATTGCAGTATTTCTATGCTTTTAAGCAAAATACTGAACAACCTTGACTAATATTAAATAGCATTCTGAAGAAAATGTGGACACAGATGATACAGTAAATTGTGTTCACTGTTCCACAGTATTATGTTCCATGACAAAAAGGGAAAGGTAACTGAAATACACACAAACACAAACAGACACACATACACACAGTCTCCAGATGGCCATACTGAAGGGTGTGAATGCCCTGGCAAAAACAGCAACAGCAGATTCCCTGAGCCTAAACCCGAGGCCATCTTCCTGTCAGTATGCTCTTGGAAGAAAAAAAAATTGTCCTACATCTTGACTCTTAATACAAATTTTCCTCTTTCCCCTGTTCTTTCATTTCCTTTTGTTTCCTCCATTTCCAGCCTCGGCCTGGAATCACAGCAAAGTTCTTCAGTGAAAGCAGTATGTTCTACTCATCACAGACACTTCTACAGATCCTCAGTCAGACAGTGGTGATTTGTGCCTGTGTTAAGGCAGAACTACTCCTTGCCTTTTTCAAAATAAAGATTGCTGCCATTATCTAGAGCTATTCCTCTAGATGACACACACACACAAAAATGAAGAAAACATGGGGGAGGGAAAAGGATGAAGGAATTTCACCCAACTACTGTATGAATTGCCAGTGGAAACTGAGTGACAATTTGGTATGCAGTTGCGAGTGACACCCACAGATACATTGTCTGATTCCCTTTTTGTGGAACCAAGCTTTAGTAGATGCAACATGTTTGTAGTAGACAGTTTAACATTGTCTAATCAACATCACATTGAGTTTATTGATAGAGCTAATTAGGCTTAAATGCAGATTGGGGATTAGTTTTGATTGCGTATATTCTTTCAAATACACTTACACACATGCACTCACAAGAACATTGTCCACAGGGCCAGGACCTTTAAAGATAGCAAAACCTGAGTAATATTTCAACTAATGTGGGGTGAATGTGGCGGAAATGCAGATTCAGTGCTGTCCTCTTTCACATTGAGGGAATGAAATCAAATCTTTTGTGGCCACTGGGCATTG